>NW_024081463.1:549809-700196 GCF_003009895.1 Hyaena hyaena | reverse complement strand
TCAGGCAGAGAAGGACAAATATCATATGTGTGCACGTATAGGAGGATTAGGAGGAACTTAACTGAGGAACAAGGGGGAGAAGAAGGGGAAAATGGTGGGGGAGAGGGAGAGAGGCAAACCATGAGAGACTCTTGAATGCTGACAAAAACTGAGGACTGATGGATGTGGGGGGGAGGGGGGAGGGGCATGGAGGAGGGCACTTGTGGGGATGAGCACTGGGTGTTATGTGGAAACTAATTTGACAATAAACTATTTGTGAAAAAAAAAAAGATTACTTTTTAAAAAAAACTTCCATTGAGTTACTGTTTTCTGTAAATTAGTTTTACACAGAATATATTTTCCCCTAAGCATTGCAGTTTCACGTCTTTATGTGATATGCTTTCATGTGGTAGGGTTCTCAGTGTCCTTTTTGCTTAGGGCAGAAGGAGCAGGCATTTTCTGAGTCTCCCCTATTGCCAATTGCTTCTCCATTTATCTCATTTGATGCTAAAAATAAGCCTGTTCATTTACAGATAAGAGAGCAGATGCTCAGAGAAGCTTAATAACTTGACTAAGGCCATATAGTTTGTAAGACAGATTTTTTTGAATCCAGAGTCTACATTGTTCATAGTAAATTATTTTGTCTCTCCATATTCAAACTCTCAATATGAGACCATGACTTAGTATTGAGTAATAATGGCAGATTCTAGGATGGTATGTGAAATGTGACCCTACTTACATTTCAGAAAAGATGACATATTTATATTATATATGTAAATATATTTATGTAATTAATGTTAACATTATTAATATATATCATTATATATTTAATTGTATATTATATACCAATAATATGTTTGCTAATATACTATTAATATATTATATAACATACATATATATACATACATATTTGGAAAGACAGATAACAGGTGGTTAACCAAAACTGGGATTTGGGAGTTAGGGGTGGGGCTGGGGACACAAGGAGAACACTCTTTCATTTCTAGTTTGTATCTTTCTGTCATGAACTTAAAAAAGGTTATGCATTGTCTTTATGTAAAATATATTATTATTTTGTCGTTAGTACTAAATGGGCTCATTTCTTATTTCGACAACTATAAGCATTCTTGAATACCTATTACTATGCTTATTATTGTCGGCCCATCTACTATATTAAACGTACTCACATCACATACAACTTCTATGGAGTTGAATTTAACAGGATGTCACGTGTCAAACACTTAAAGCTACTAACTTTGATTTTTCAGGTTTTATTTTATTATTTTTTTTAATGTTTTATTTATTTCTGAGAGAGAGAGAGAGAGAGACAGCATGAGCAGGGGAGGATCAGAGAGGGGGGAGACACAGAATCCGAAACAGGCTCCAGGCTCTGAGCTGGCTGTCAGCACAGAGCCCGACACGGGGCTCGAACCCATGAACCGTGAGATCATGACCTGAGCCGAAGTTGGACGATTAACCAACTGAGCTACCCAGGTGCCCCTGATTTTTCAGGTTTTAAAATATTCTTTAACTAAAGCAGCTTTTTTTCAGATCTCCAGCATTTCCCTGGGCCTTATGAATTGTGCTTAAGTGGATAAAAATCACCCTATGTGCTGAGTACTGTTCTAGATACTTCTGGGAAAGTAGTATAAGAAAGGATGTCTACTGTCCAGAAATTTATCATCCAGCTCTACAGCTTTTCTTTCCTTTTCTCAGCCTACACCCCTTTCCCATGTAGTCCTAAAAACTTCTGGCCCATAGTTCGTTTTATTAGTCTGCTTGTTTTGGGCATCTCCTATTCATTTTCTTGCAAACTCTTTAAGTAGAACAAAAAACTATTTTCAGCAAGATAAAATGAAGTACAAAAATAATCATGCTCATGGCACCTGGGTGGCTCAGCCTGTTAAGGTATGACTCTTGATTTTGGCTCAAGTCATGATCTCATGGTTGGTGGCATCAAGCCCCATATCAGGCTCTGTGCTGACAGCATGAAGCATGCTTGGATTCTCTCTCCCTGTCTCTATGCCCTTCCCCTGTGCTCTCTCTCTCAAAATAAACAAATAAACTTTAAAAAATTAATCATGCCCAAATTTTAAGTCAAATAACTAGGTCTAAAGCCAATACCTTCATGTGGCTAGGATACAACCTTATGCCAAATACAAAGAGTATTTGTTCTTAAATTTCTAGTTGACTTTGTAGACACTTTGCCTGATTTCATTCAGGAACACACAGTTTAGTCACCAATTTTTTGAGTGTTTCCTTTGTGTGTTTTTAGGAATGACAGAAAGATACATCAAAATATTCAGTGGTAGGCCCATGTAAAATTGTGAGGAACGAAAGCAAATTGCAAAAACAAAGGTCTGCCTGAAAAGACTTTCAGTGTGTCATTCCTAGCATGTAAATATCTTTTATCCTGTTTGCAGAGTGTTTTGGAAAACAAAGGAGTGGGATGTGAGAAAATCGACATTTATTTCAGACCAGGAAATTCCACTTTCATTGAGAAGAAGATATTTTAAAAGGAAGAAAAAGAGCAGACCATCAAGAGACCCTGAAGACTATGATCAGCAACAGATTGTTGATCAAATGATAACATTTCCCTGTTCCATATGCAAGTGTGAAATTGACCTACATGAAAGTTTCCTCCATAAAAAGCAACACGTGGCTTGGGCCACCCTGGGGTTTCAGTGGATGGGTGGAAAGAAACAAGGACCTTCAGTGATTGCCATTCAGAGGCAGTTCATAATTGCCAAACTATTGTCATCTTCTGTATTCACTGAAAAAATCCTACAGAGCATTAATAATGCTTTGGAGATACTTTGGAAGAAACAAATACCAGCATATTATAAGATTGTTGATAACGTTCATAGGAGTTCCATATATCCTCAAACAATCCATCATCTATTGATTAAAGGTGTTGGGATTTGTGAAGACAGAAATTCTACATGGAGAGCTCACATGAATGATAAATTCACTGTAGTGAATCATTTTGGCAACAAACCCAATATGTGTTTTTTTGGTTTGTTTGATGGACATCATGGCGTCTCAGCAGCAGAGTTGACATCCGTGGAACTCCCAGTTTTACTTCTCCATCAACTTTCCAGATTTGACCCTTCCTACCAAATGACCCCTGAAGAGAAAAACATCATCAAATCCTTTCACACAGTATTTAGAGAAGAATACATAGCTATAGAAGAACTTTTCTCCTCCATAAAGAAAAGGACAAAATCATCAAAATGTGAGTATGAGAACATCCACAAAGCCTTTGCAAAAGCATTTTGGAGAATGGATAGGCTTTTACGTCTTGGAAGAAAAGAAGTATCCAGCGTTCGATGGAGCGGCTGTTCCGCAGTTACTTGTATATTGGAAAGCAACAGCAAAAATCCCTTTGTTAAGAAGAGAATCAGTAAGCGTACTGGTGTGGCAGAGAGTTTCCCTTCCCAGATGACATCACAAATAATTTCTGGAGTATTGCATGTTGCAAACACTGGTATGTACCTTGAGTAGTGCACATTATACCTTACATTTATTTTTTATTCCTGACAGCAAAACTTCTCTTGCTTTCATAAATATTTACTGACCTATGATTTAGTGACTTATTAATGCCTAGAAATTCCATTGGCTAATTTAAGAAATGATCAATAACCACAGTTTAAATGCAGATTGCAGGCACAAAAAATAATTGTAATTTTGGAGGAACATACGTACTAATGTGACCAAAATGTTAAATTTCCTAAATGGGGTAGCAATATAGCTCTTGATAAAGGCAAAGCAAACATATTACAATTGCTTACATCTGAATGAAACAAAAAGCATTTCTTATACTTCCCTTTTTCAGGAGAATGGAAAGTTCTTTGAGGATTGTTGCCTACCAATCTGGTCATTTGAACTGGTTAGTTATTCTGATAACACAATTGCAAAAGGTCAAGTGTACTTATCGGTCAACTAGCATCAATTCTAGAGAAAAATAATAGTTTATGCCTTGATTTTATAGGGATATGTTCTCTTCCCCAAAAGAGAAATTTTATTTCAAGAAATGATTCTTTTGACTTTAAGAGTTCAAGTTCTAGCTTTGGAGCTTGCCCAAATGGAAAGTGCATAAGTTAAACATTTTTAGAAAAGTTAAAAGTTCCATGAGATGCTTGATTAGGTTTCTACTACCCCTTTCACGAACAGAGTTGTGGATTTTTTTTTTTTTTTTAAGTAAATCCTACCCTCAATGTGGGGCTCAGACTCCTGATTCCGAGATCAAGAATCGCATGGGCTACTGAATGAGACAGACAGGTGCCCCTGGATAGAGTTATTTTTAATAATTGTGTCCACTTATTGAATATTGAATATAGCCTAATCTCTAGTCTTACAAGAACCCTAATATCTAAAGATATCCTCTAAGTATTAGTTTTTAAAATGTATTTGACATATGACCTTATGCAAGGTTAAAGTACGTTAATATGATACATTTATATATTATAATATGATTGCTGTTCAGGTGACAATTGGTACCTCTATCATGTTACATAATTACCATTTCTTCTTAGTGGTTGAAACAATTAAGTTCTAGTCTTAGCAAGTTTGATGACTATAATACAGTATCATTCTCTATATTCCCTATACTGTGCATTAGATCGCTGGGACTTATTTATTACTTGCTGCAGGTTTGGACCCTTAAACATCTGTTCTATCTCTACCCTTGCCCCAGTATCTGTTGTTACCCCAATTTTCTATTTTTAAAAATGTTTATTTTACTTTTGAGAGAGAGAGAGAAAAAGAGACATAGCAGGAGTGGGGTAGGGGCAGAGAGAGGGAGATACAGAATCTGAAGCAGGCTCCAGGCTCTGAGCTGTCACACAGAGCTTGATGCAGGGCTCGAACTCACGAACCATGAAATCATGACCTGAGCTGAAGTTGAACACTTAACTGACTGAGCCACCCAGGCGCCCCTACCCTCATATTCCAGATGAGAAGATGGAAGCTGGGAGAGGTGAGATAATTTGTTCAAGGTCTCAGAGGCAATAGGAATTGGAGCTGGAAATTAATCCTGCTATGTCACACTGCATCTGTAGGGGATTGCTTCCAAAGCTTGAGAAGGCTGGCCCTCAGAGAGTGGGACATGGTGATCAAGATGGCTCTGCACAAAAACCAGATAATGACAAAGACCATTCTTATGCCAAGGTCCCTGGAAGTCAGCCTGTTTCTGATCCAGCTCTGGTTCTGAGCCCAAGATGAGTACTCCCATTAAGCAATGCCAAGCGTAATGTCAGTTTCCTCAGAATTTTCGTCATTTCTCAGGTTTTATGCTGAGGTTCCAGATGGTCTACTTCATGTACAGACAGTTCTCAGACTTCAGATCAATCTGGGAACTGACCCATATTCTTGGACTTGGGACCTCTATTAGAAAATGCCATTACACGTCAGGGTTCTTGTAAAATTAAAGGAAGAATTATGAGATAGTGAGTAACTAGATACTATCATCAAATGTCTAATTTACTATGATTCACTACTTCCAGGATCATGGCCGTTTGGCTGGTTCTAACCTCCAGGTCAGACTTTTGTTGGATCTAATCTCCAGGCTTACATAATTGTGTTAAACTGTTTTCATTTGGGCATCCTTCATTTCAATAGAAACAGATAGGTAGGGGGAAAAAAAACACCCAACTTGTGAAAAGGAGGTTGTGATTAATGACAAAAGAATGCTCCTGAAAGAGAGAATTTAAATGGATTACAAAAAATGTTCAAATTTATCAAGAGCATGTTTTGTATTTTATGATTCAAGACCTCTAATTAGAGCAAGGGGAATTTTTTTTTTCTTATTTTAAGTTTGTAAAACACCAGTGTCATCACAACTCTGGAATTAAACAAAAGGAAACAAAAACCTTGCTTTATAATGAAACATGAGTGCAATAATGAATAAAGCCACTGAATAAATGTTGAACGTGTGCATGTGGAAGCAAACACTTCCAAACTGACATTGAGTTTTTATTCTTAGCATATCTCATTTATAGTGCATTTTATAATTTCTCTTGGTGCTCTCGTATTTTACTTCAATTAGTCCTCACAGAATTAAAACACTAACAAATGTATTTACACAGAATACATAATTACACTTTTTCCCTAACATCAAATAAACCACAAATTTTACATTTCTAATTAACCACACTAGTTCCTTATAAACATAAGGGATTCTTATTTGAGTCCTTAATTTCCCCTAATGCTTTTATGTTTAATAACTTTATTGAGATATAATTCACAAAGCATACAATTCACCCACGTACAGTTCCGTGGTTTTTTAGTACATTCCATTTACAGATATGTGCAACCATCGCCACATTCAATTTTCGAAAATTTTTGTTCTCCTACAAAGAAAGCCAGTGCCCTTTGACAATCAGCTCCCTAACCTGCCATTTCTCCAGGTCCAAGCAACTGCTAATCTACATTTTGTCTCCAAACATTTCCCTCTTCTGGGTACTTCATAGGAATGTAATCATGTAACTTGTGTTCTTTTCTATCTACTTTCACATTGCAGGTGTTGAAGGTTCATTCATCCATGTTGTAACATGCGTTAGTACTTCTTTCCTTTTTGTTGCTGAATAATATTTCACTGTATAGTTGTGCCACATGTTTAGCCATTGATCATTTGTGGGTTTTTTTTTAAATTTTATTTATTTATTAAAAAACTTCTTAATGATTCATTTATTTCTGAGCAAGAGAGAGGGGCAGTGTGAGCAAGGGAGGGTCAGAGAGAGAGGGAGACACAATGTGAAGCAGGTTCCAGGCTCTGAGCTAGCTCTCAGCACAGAGCCCGACCTGGGGCTCGAACCCACGAATCATGAGATCATGACCTGAGCTGAACTCGGACGCTTAACCGACTGAGCCACCCAGGCGCCCCAAGCCATTGATCATTTGAAAAACATTTGAGTTGTTTTCACTTTTTGGCTATTATGAACACTGTGGCCATGGACTTCGTGGATAAGTTTTTGTGTGGCCAAGTGTTCACTTGCTTGGGTATATACCCAGGAGTGGAATTGCTGGGTCAAAAATAACTCTACAGTTAACCATTAAAGGAACTGCCACACTGGGTGTTATAAGGAAACCAACTTGACAATAAACTATTTAAAAAGGAAAAAATAAATAAAGGAACTGCCAAACTATTTTCCAAAGTGGCCGCACCATTTCACTATCCTGAGAGTGTTGTATGAGGGTTCTAATTTTTACACATTTTCCCAATGCTGTCTTTCTGATTCTAGCTATCTAAGTGGGTATGAAGTGGTACTTAATTTGCATTTTTCTTTGTTGACTATGTTGAATACCTCTTTATGTGCTTATTAATTATTTCACTATCTTCCTCTGAGAAATGTCTACTCAAATCTTGTGTCCATTTTTGAAATTGGGTTACCTGTCTATTGAGTTGCAAGGTTCTTTTTAATATTCTGTATGTAGAATCAGATATATGATTAGGAAATATTTTAATTCCATGGGTTTTTCTCTTTCTTGTTGTGTTCTGAAGCAAAAACACTCGAATTTCGATAAAATCTGATTTATCAGCTTTTTGTTTCGATGCTTGTACTTTTGGTATCAAATCTATGAGACCATTACCAAATTCAAGGCTCCAGAAATTTACACCAGTGTTTTGTTCTAAGAGATTTATAGTTTTATCTCTTACATTCAGGTCTATGATCCATTTTGATCATGATGAGGGGGGTCCAACTTCATTCCTTTCTATGTGGATACACAGTTGTATATTGTTATCTCTTTTATTACTTTCTTTTGAATTGATTTCTTTATTGCCATCTATCTCCTTTGTTGGGTTCTGAGCTAAAACTCTTTGTTATATTATTTTAGAAGTTTACAGTATACATCTTTAGCTTCTCACAGTCTAACTCAAATATTGTATCATTTTACATATATAATAAAATCCTTACACCAGCATACTTTTATTACTTCCTTCCCAGACTTTATACTATTATATATACACACACATGTAGTTTATGTTTATATGTATAAAATATCTATTTTTTAACTTGTCTCTTTTTATTTTTTTTATTTTATTATTATTATTTTTTAATGTTTTATTTATTTCTAGGAGAGAGAGAGACAGCATGAGCAGGGGAGGGTCAGAGAGAGAGGGAGATGCAGACTCTGAAATAGGCTCCAGGCTCTGAGCCGGCAGTCAGCACAGAACCCGACATGGGGCTCGAACCCACGAACCGTGAGATCATGACCTAAGTGAAAGTCTGACGCTTAACCGACTAAGCCACCCAGCCGCCCCTAAACTTGTCTCTTTTTATACAAGCATTTCTAGGAAGTATTTTGGGTTTGTTTCCAGACCACCACAATAAAGAAAATATTGTGGTAAAGCAAGTCAAAAGAATTTTTTATTTGTTTGTTTCCCAGTGCCCATAAAGAATGATCACACTATACTGTAGTCTATTAAACGTGCAACAATGTTATGCCTAAAAAGCCAAGGTGCATACCTTAGCTAAAAATACTTTATTGCTAAAAAAATACTATCATCTGAAGTCTCAATAATGTAATCTTTTTGCTGGTGGTGGGTCTTGTCTCTATGTTGATGGCTGCTGACTGATCAGGGTGGTGGTTGCTAAAGGCTGGCGTGACTGTGGTAATTTCTTAAAATAAGACAATGAAGTTTGCCACATTGATTGACTCTTCCTTTCATGAACAATTTCTCTGTAGCTTGTAATGCTGTTTGATAGTATTTTACTAACAAGAACTTCTTGCAAAATTGAAGTCAATCATTTCAAACCCTGCTGCTGCTTTATCAACTTGTGTTTCTGTGATAGTCTAAATCCTTTGTTGTCATTTCAACAATCTGCACAACATCCTCTTCACCAGTAGATTCCATTCCAGGAAACCACTTTGCTCATCCATAAGAAGCAAGTCCTCATCCATTAGTTCTATCATGAGATCGCAGCCATTCAGTCACAGCTTCAGGCTCCACTCGTCATTCTAGTTCTCTTGAATTTCCACCTCTGCAGTTACTTCCTCCACTAGCCTTGAACCTGACAAAGTCATCCATGAATGCTGGAATCTACTTCTAAACTCCTGTTAATCTTGATATGCTGACCTCTTCCCATGAATCATGAATGTTCAGAAGATTTTGATTTACTCTGCCCAGATCCATTAGAGGAATAATTACCTATGGTGGCTATAACCTCATAAAACTATTTCGTAAGTAAGGACTTGAAAGTCAAAACGACTCATTGATCCACGGGCCGCAGAATGGATGTTGTGTTAGCAGGCATGAAAACAACATTACTCTCTTTGCACACCATCAGAGCTCTTGGGTGATCAGCTGCATTGTCAATAAGCAGTAATATTTGAATCTTTTTTTTACTGAGCAGGTCTTAATAGTACGCTTAAAATTAAAACATCCAGTAAACTGTACTGTAAATAGTTGCACTGTCATCTATACTTTATTGTTCCATTTATAGAGCACAGGCACAGAGTATATCTCTCAAGACGATACTTAAGGGCCCTAGGATTTCTGGAATGGTAAATGGGCATTGGTAAAGTAGTAGTTTAGTGTATCTATTCCAGTATCTTTATGTCTAGATTGTAAATATTTGTTCTTAAAATTCCTTAAAATTAAAAAAAAATGTTTTATTTATTTCTAAACATAGAGAAAGAGAGAGGGTCACAGAGAGAGGGAGACACAGAATCCAACTGAGCCACCCAGGCACCCCTTAAAATTTTGCGTGTCTCAGTTGAGCGTCCGACTTCGGCTCGGGTGGTGATCTCGCAGTTTGTGGGTTCGAGGCCCGCATCGGGCTCTGTGCTGACAGCTAGCTGGGAGCCTGGAGTCTGCTTCGGATTCTGTGTCTCCCTCTCTGTGACCCTCCCCTGCTCACGCTGTCTTTTTCTCAGAAATAAATAAAACATTAAAAAACTTTAAAAAATATTCCTTTTAATGAAGCCCCAGAAACTACTTTTGTACTAGTGATGCAACCTTAATATGATTGGTGAAGTTCATTCTTATGTATTAAAATGTGATTATCCTTACCTCAAGAGGCTGTGAGGATTAAAGGAATCACTTGATAACCTTGAGAAGACAAGGTCTGGGGCTTGAGGTGTCCAACAATTAAGAAATTGTGAATAATAGGAAAGTATTTGGTAAAGCTGTGACTGGTCTCTGGATCTATAATAAGCTCATGGGACAGAAAACTAGGTCACTCAGGAAACAAAAGTAGTTTCTGGTAATTATTTCCAGCTCTTTTTTCTTTAAAACCTAATTCAATTCCAGAATCACCTTATTTTATGTAGGAATGAAACCATATCTTAAATGACACTGGCCTTTTACATGCCTCTTCCTCCCTTTCCCTTTCTTGGGGTATGTTGGTGGTGATACAAACCTGATTCTGAGAACATTCAACAAATACTTAACAGATAGTTGAGACTGATGTGTACAGTGTTGTTAGGTTCCAGATGTACAATGGTGAACTAGAGTTTGATGCTTATACATCCTACAAAATGAACAAAGGGATCTTTTGAATAACCAGTTAAAACTAGCTCCACATCAGCAAGACTCTCCTGCTCATCATCAGTAGGAGACATAAACCTAGTTTCCATGCATACAAATTCAGCCTTTTCTGCCAAAATTAAAGTCCTGCAGACAAACGATATAGGTTTCTCTGACCTCACTTACATGCATTTCTGTTATGCTTCCATTTTAGGTATAGCTCACTCATGTTTAAATTTCATGTTTGTTCAATGCTCCTTTTCAATTGCTTTTTCTTTCCCCACTAACTTCATTTCCCAAGCTCCAAGTTATTGCTCCTTAGTTCCTTTAGGCTATAAATTGACCTCATAAGAATTTTCTTAAAACATTTTTTTGGGGGAGGGGGGAGCACCTAGGTGGCTCATTCAGTTAAGTTCTTGATTCTTGATTTTGGCTCAGGTCATGATCTCATGCTTTGTGGGTCTGAACCCCACATTGGGCTTTGCGCTGGCAGTGCAGACCCTGCATGGGATTCTCTTTCTTGCTCTCCCTGTCCTTCCCCCACCTGCTCTACCTCTCTCTCAAAATAAACTTGACAGAGCAGGGAAGATCATGTGAAATCATGACCCCATGAGTCGAACACTTCGATTGAGCCACCTAGGCATCCCAAATTTTCTTAACATTTTTTTATAAATGGATCTGAAATGAAACATTTATAGTTTTGTCTCCATCTTTTTTGGATAGCCTTTCTTCTGGTTTCCCCTTCATGGAACACAAAGAAAAATAACCATTATCAAGTTTCTTCTTACTAAATTACTTTCTTAAATCTTCACAATAACCTTGACAAAAAATAGTATTGCAGGTGGAAAACTGAAACTCAGAGAAATAAAGTGGCAAAATGAAGATCAAACATAAAACTAAATTTATTAAAGCCCAAGTGTGTCAGATTCTCAAGTGTTGTTTCTTCCAAACCAAGGCAACTTTTTCTTCTTGGGCACTCCTGCACCCAAAGTAGGTTTCCTTTCCTTCCACCACATACAATTTCTCTTCCTTTTCCCTCCGGTTCTTAGTTTCCTGTTATCTTCAATAGTAAGTGGCTTTATCTGAATAAATACTTTGATCTCACTCATTCACATCTAGAATTCCGTTTGGGATTCTAAGGTCACTCTGTCTTTTTCAGGAACATTCTTCATTTTCTTAAGTTGGAGATAACCCAGCAACTGCAGGAGGCAGCTACACCATTGCTCTCTGCCTAAGGGAACGCTTTGACTATACATGCCATCTTTAAAGAGCTTGAGTATCATCTAAGAGCACTTTTTCTAATCCCCATTATAATGTCCCTCCCTCTTCCAGTAACCCTGTTTCACTTTTTTTCTGATAACATTTTCTGAAGAACACAATCTCTCCAAACTAATGAAGCTAGTACCTTTGTCTAGAAATTTGAATGATTTATGCCCAGATTCACAGAAATTTTTGTGAGTCTTCAAATCAGTCCACTGCCTATTCTCATTCCCTCCATAGATGTTAACAAGAACCTTTCTTTAAAGCCAATCTGTCCTTCCTTTTACAGTCATGATCTCATCTTTCAGTTACCCAGACATTTGGACATACAGTATTATTTAAATCTTCTTCCAATTTCCCATCTTCCTGGGGGCTTTTTGTTCATTATTCTACCCTAGCTTTCAGCAAATGTAGTCAAACTGCTTATAACAACCTTATTTACAGCTGACAGCATATGCAACCTAGACTCAGAGGATGTAAATTAACTCTGCACACACAATTTTCCTTTGTTTTTTCCAACAGTACTCTTCCAGGGCCTGAATCTTATGTATCCTCTACTTCCTGGGTTATGTATGAATAGCTGAGATACAGCAGGTGCCTCCCCTTTACCTTCATGAACCATTCACATAGGCAAGGATTTGAGTTATTCAGAAGGCACTATTTCCCTTTTTATCAGGATGAGCAAACTGTCAGCTAACTCACTTTGTCAGACAGCAAGTACACTGTGGAGGAAAAAGTGCAGCCAAGATTTAATATCCCTTCTTCCATAAAGTTCTATTATATTGACCCAGAGGGATGTTCATAATAGCAAAATAAACACAGCAATGGGGGGGGGGGGGAAGGGACGGGGAAGGCAAATAGTACTTAAGGCTCTGCTTACCAACCTCTGCAAAGACAACTAAAATAAAAATGCCAGTTTACCACCTTTTCATTGTAGCAACATAATTGTATTCTTTGCAAATCATGCAACAGAGAAACAGTAATTTTTTTCTTGTTGCTAAGTGGGCTTTGGCCTGCCACATGCAAATTAATACTTAGGATGTCAGTGGATTTGACTATTCTGAGCCAAATGATGTCCCTGTGTTTTCAGGGCTATTTATATGTATATGCACACACATGAAAAAATTTATAATTTAAAAGAGGTATTGAATCTTATTATGTCTTCTGAATACAATTCAGTTTACCCAGGTGGCATGTTCACTATCACTCCATGCTGCTTTGCTGGTACAGAAATAATTTACAACTCAACAAAAGTCAAGAATTATTTTACTAATTCACCTTCTGTAGAGTGTTTAGAATGACTAGCAGAATGAACAAGCTAATATTAATAACCAAACCACAGAAGTAAAAGAGGTAATGTAGTTTTAGGATTATCACTTACCATTCTTTGGTTCTAAAAACTCCACATGTAGCATGTTTAGAATTCCCATTACACAAATGAGCCAATAGGGGCTCAGCCTATCCCGGGCACTAAGCTTCACCAACTTAAGCTCTTTCTACAGCTAATTGTGTAGACTTTAGTCTTCTGAAATCTCCATTTCTTTACCTCAAAACCTGAGGTGGGGAGGTTAGAACTGAACCCCCATAGCAGCAAAATTCAGATTCTAGATACAGCACTCTGCTTGAAACTGGAATATTCTAATGTAAAGTTTGCATGATCTCAGGAATTTTAATTCTCAAAGGTACTATAATGTTCAAATATCACTAACCCCATCTCAGAATAATTAATATACCCTTTTATAAATGATAAAAGATTCCATATTAAGAGAAAAACTAGGGGCGCCTGGGTGGCTTAGTCGGTTAAGCGTCCGACTTTCGCTTAGGTCATGATCTCGCGGTTCGTGGGTTCGAGCCCCTCGTCGGGCTCTGTGCTGACTGCCAGCTCAGAGCCTGGAGCCTGTTTCAGTCTGTGTCTCCCTCTCTCTCTGACCCTCCCCTGCTCATGCTGTCTCTCTCTCTCTCCTAGAAATAAATAAAAAATATTTAAAAAAAAAAAAAGAAAAACTATCCTAGAAATAAATAAAACATTTAAAAAAAAAAAAAAGAAAAACTATTGCTTATGTTTGAATATACAATCATTCATATTCCTAAAAATTTGGGGAAAACCATTTTCCTATGAAATTTAAAACAAAATTGTGTATCTCTTTAATAAACCAAAGAAAGTTTTGGTAGTACAACCATCCCTCAATCTGTTCAGAGCATTGTTTAGATTTTCTTAAGATTTCATCTGAACCATGAACAAACTACAGTCAACTTTTAAAATGTCAGTTTTCAATCAAAGGGTTTAATTTAATGTTGGCTATTATCCATATAATACATTAATAATACGTATTATTTTTGTTTTACTAGGGCTAATAGACTTAAATTCCTTTTTAACCACACAACATGAAACTAGTAAGACTGACATTAACAGTGGCATTCTAATTGTTTTCATCACCCACAGCTACAGTATGTTCAGGTTTTAACTTTTACCAGCTATAAAATTATCAAACTCCACTTAAAAAAAAAAAACAATGCCTGTATTTTTAATTAAGAAGGCATTTATCTGAACATGTAAAAAATATCTACTCTGTGGAACATAAAAAAGTTTAACTTTTGTCTCTATAAGGTAAATATTCAGCTGTTTCATAAAACAATGTGGTTATTTTTATTACCTGTAGCTTTAGTTATTTTAATATTAAGTGCATTTTTAAACACTTGGTTACTTAAAAATGAGGGATAAACCGGTCTCCCAGTTTCAGATCTTAGTGGCCATAAATCATCCAGTCATATCAATATTTCACCTATGTAAAAAATTTTTTAATTTCTTCCTGTTTATGTACTGAAACACAGAATTAATAAAGTTAACAGCATACTCTGATACAATTGATTTAGGATCAGTTTTTCAAATAATCTTCTAGGTAATGTACAAGCAGTCTTATGCAGAAACGGAAAAGGCTTTTGCATAACCAAAGAACATACTACGCGAAACATAAACGAAAGAAGAAGATTACTTCAGAATGGAGCAATGATTACTTCAAACGAACCATATGGGCTCCTAGAAGGGCAAATGAAAACCACACGAGGACTTGGATTTCATGGAAATCTCAAACTGAAAAAATCCATTATTCCAGCACCTCATACTATCTCTGTCCCTATCGATGACTTATGCCAATTCCTTATCTTAGCTACTAACGGACTCTGGGAAGTTTTGGATACAAAGGAAGTCACTGCATTGGTAATGACAATGTTTGAAGTGTATAAAGAAACCTGTTTTGTCAAACAAAACAAATCTTTACCATCCAAAGAGCCTCCATTTTCCCCAATCAATGAACCAAGCAATACTAAATCAGAAACTAACATCCGTGTACTATTTCAGTATATACCTCAATCTACAAAATCTGTGTCAACTACATACTTAAAAAAAAATGTGTCTGATTATTCTATTTCTAAAAATGCACAAACATTTCCACCAGAAATGATTAACCATGATCTTTGCAGTGAGAGAGAAGCTAAAGGACCAACGAATGTAGATGATGTGCCAAAACACTCAAGTGAAAAAGAAAAAGCAGCATGTACTAATAAAAATTTCTATGAAGGTGCAGCCAAGTATATTAGCCATGAACTTGTACGTGCTGCCTTAGTGGCTGGCTCCAGAGACAACATTACAGTCATGGTAATACTTCTCAATGGAAGTGAGCATCAGTTTTTGACATAAAAGATAAAGTTCTGATTATCCAGAGTATAAAAATGTAGACAGTTCTTCAGAAAACCAGATATTAGGATCATACATCAATACCATGTAAATTATTTTTAAGAATGCATTAAAGAAACCATAAAAGTATATTTTAGGTTACATAATACCATTTATACATGTTCACTGTTCATGTCAAGAAAGAGAAAAACCAATACTTGCTTTTTATACCACTTTATTCCAACCTGAGCACCTCAATATAAAACTAAACACTGGTGAACTGTTTTCCTTACTAATTCTGAATTACTGTAAATGTACAAGTTCTGCTAGCAGTTCAACACTTAAATAGATTAAATCATCTCTGACACATGGTAGATTTCATATAATGAAAATACCTAAAACAATTAGTGCAATATACCGAACTGATCAAAATAAAATGAACTTTGGAAAACAAGGCTGCAAGATTGTTACTAACATACGGCAATACTTATGTTACAAATTACTGGTACATTGTTTATTATGGTTCTACCATATAGGAACTGACGGCCCTTCCTTTCAAAGGGAGAGAAAAGGTAAAATTAGCTGTTTTAGTAACTGTACATTTTGTATACTTTAAGCAACTCTTAAATATTACAGAAAAGTAATAAACATGTATGGAGACTACAGTGCAGTACCCTATTTACAGTACAGCTGAAGATCGAATTTAAAATAATCAAGTTTGAATGTACATAATTGTTAGTGCATTGACTATATTCTGTCCAAAGGGAACAAAAGCCCCTTCCCTGCCCCCAACAACAAAACCTATGTAATGGCCAGCAGTGATTAAACAGAAATCACAGACACCTGGTTTGTTTCATTTCTGTTGAAGAGCTCACGTTTGAAGGGAACATTATCCATTAAGATGCATTCATCAGTTTTCATATTCCTAAAACAAGAGGTTATATTTGACTTTTTTAACCCCACTAAAAATACCAGGACTGGCTATAACTTAGATGCTACTAATGTTCATTCTTTTGCCCCTAAAGATAGATGTGGGACTGTTTTCTTGTGGTTAATTTGTTAAAACGTGGAATGTATATTTTAAATATGCAGACTAAGAGAAATTACCAGTTGCCTGAATACCGTAGCTAAGCATAAATATCTTTAGAATCTCCTTCTAAAAAAAGAATGTTTTTGAAAAGCCCAAATTAATAAGTTCCAAATCTTTTTCATAGAAGTGGCTGGTTAACTGTGGATTTACATCATCATTTGTCTCTATCCCTGGTGATGAGAAACGACTCCCCCTAACCGTCCAAGGAAACAAGCACACACAGAGCTCTCATTCCCCCCTTCTACTTCTGAAACATTAGTCAGAGGGTCACATGCATGTTATTAAAAATTAAGTTCAAAACACTTAAAATAATTCTGTATTAGAAACTTGACTCTATCATAAGTCTCTTCTTTTTGGAAGTCATACTGGGCTGGTTAAATGCTCCAATTCCACTGTCATTAACATTTAGGAAGCAGAAGAGTATTCCAGCAAGTTCAAACTGGAGGTTTAGTTACTACAACACTGACTCCTGGTTGGCTGCGTGGGTTCAGTAAGGTCTACTCCTCTTCCTCTGGCAGAATTTGCTCCTGGATTCTGTGGTTCATTCTTTGGCAACTTTTTAGCTGAGAGATAAATTGTCAAAATAAATACAATTAGAATATTCATATTAGAGTTACTTTCATCTGCTTACTTAAAATATTTTTTTTCCAGCTAGATTAACCTGAAGTATCACATAGTAATATGTTCATTCTTTTTAAACGTTTATGGAGTACCTACCAAATACTAGATTGGTCAGTCCTTAGGTTAGTGGAGTTACAGACATACAATTAAACCTTAATTTGACTAGAGCTATATTTAATTCTTTATATATATATTCGGTTAAAAATACTAGAAAAGGTATACTTTGATAATCATTAATACTTCTATTGTTTAAGAACATCTAAGTTAGTAAAAAAAGAATGATGGCCAGCCAATAAGCTTGTAAAGAATCTTAGCTTTTATCATTGTTCTCTAGTGTGCCACAAATACTTTTCTGGAACAATTTAGGATTATAAACAAACACCATCACCATCATCCTGTAAGAATTTGTCCTCTAACTTACTGTCTTACCTAACTCACCCCAAATTCTGACAGATCACATCTTCTATTTTCTTCCTGGTTACACATACTTTACCCTAAAACATCTACCACATTCCTCTTTTACGTCTGATTAAGAACCCTAATCAGATCACCAGTAGCTCTGCCTAGTTATGAGTGTACTTGATTCTGCAGGCTCTATCTCAAAAAACTATTTCCCAATTTTGAGTCAGGTGATCTTGGCTTGCCACATTTGGATGAAGCCCTCAACCAGCAATTAGGGTTTTAGTTCTGCTTAACTCCATACAGTTAATGGCTGTTCTCTGAAGCCTGGATCTCAAGATTTAAAAATTCACCTGTTGGATACAGTCTGCTTAGATGTCAAAGATCCTTGATGTGGATTCACTAAATATTAACTATCTAAGAATCCTGATTATATAGGTGACTAGATACACTGGTCTCTATCAACCTTGGAGATAGACGACTATGTCTGAATTCTAGCTTTATTTAGCCTTGGCTCAGGTTACACAAAAGCTAAACATGTTCTAATTCAGTCTCTGAATGCCTAACTGCATTTTGGATTATTTTATACTTTATCTGCTGTAATATTACACGTGAACATTAATCATCTTTAGAATCCTAAACATTTTAGAATCCCAATGCAGTTCAATGGAAGTGAGAACCAGGAACACTGCAGTTTGGGAAGAAAAGCCTTCACTTTGGGCCACTTCTCTAGAACTGGCTCTAGGGATAATAGGGTGAATGGTAAATAATAAAATGGCAAATTTCCAGTTAAATGTATTTCAAACAAAGCCTTGTAGGGACAAAGAAGAGGGTAGCATTTATAACTTTTATTATTAAAATATTGTTAGGTTTTGTACTGAGTGATTATTCCCTATATTTGTCCATGGGCTTTCTGTAATTAGATCTGAATGAAATTAGGAGGTTGCAGGAAATAAAGTGGATTGAGGAACTTTTAGCTTCTACTGGTTTACTGCATAAAGATTAAACTAAAACACAACTCAGAGGTCTCAGAAGCAGCCTCCTGTTTCCTATTTTATTAAGCATTACCAAAGTGAAGCTGGTACTATTTGTTTGGTATGTGGGTAATTGGAGTTTACCAATTTGCCCCTGAATTAGGATTGTTAAGAGGCTAAAATCCTGGATCAAGTTAATGAAGATGTGCAACGAAAGAAACTATGCAAGCAAGATCTTATCAAACTGAAAGAAGTTAAATTTATTGTAGACTTTTCTCCAGTAAATAACTGTACTCCCTAAGTCATTAAGAGGGAAAATATGAGTGCATTGTGTGTCACTAATATGGTAAGAGAAATAGAAAAGCAACAATTCAATTTATGCTTGGTTATTTCTTTCAAGGGAAGGAACATTGTAATGTCAGAAAAAAATAACTGGAAGTTCTAATATATAGGCTATTTTCTGACTAGAAAAATAACATTATTATCACAACCGCATAAAAGGCACAAATTAAATAAGGCCCATCTGGGGGCACCTGGCTGACTCAAATCAGTAGAGCATGCGACTCTTGATCTTAGAGTTGTTGAGTTCAAGGCCCACAGTGAGCACACTTATGTAACATGTGCATACTTGCATTACATTTGTCAATAATCAATGATTTAAAAAGAATGTGAGAAACGAAAATAGTGCTTGTTCAAGGCAAATCAGAGATGAAAATAGTTATTAATCAGTGAGAAAGAAATCTCTGTATGCCCATATATTACACTGATAAATACTGCTCTGAGCTTCTCTTCCTTTTATGTAAAAAGTATAATCTAATAGAAAAACATATTTATCCAAATTTCTTATTGAAATCTTTATATAGACATTTATCTGCCTGAAGTATTAGCTCATAGTCCAGGCTTTTGACACCTACAAGAAACTTACCTAAACTAAAAAAAGTACTGCAACTTTATAGGTAAGAGTCTTTCAAGTTTTAACAATATTACCAACAAAATAAATCTTGGAATGGATCTAGAAGAGAAAAATCATTAAAAAAAAAAATCAAGAGTTTTTAAAAAGATAAGGTGCCTGGTGGCTCAGCCAGTTAAAATCTGACTCTTGATTTCAGCTCAGGTAATGATCTCATAGTTTGTGGGATTTAGACCTGCTTCCAGCTCTGTACTGACAGCATGGAGTCTAGTTGGGATTCTCTCCCTCTCTGCCCCTTCCCTGCTTGTGCTTGCATGCTCAGCACGCGCTCTCCCTCGAAACAAATAAAAAAATAAATTTTAAAAAGACAAATCATATATGCCCCAGTGTAACTTGTTTTGTCTACATTTACTACTTGAAAACTTACCTATTGCCATGAATATTTCATTTACATTCATTGATGTTTTAGCTGATGTCTCCATGAATAATAAACTGTTGTCATCTGCATAGGACTGTGCTTCCTGTTTATAAAAAAATGAGATAAATACTTTGCACATACTATACCTGCCTTAGTTTTGTTATAGAAAAAAAGGCTTATTACTACTCTAACTTGACGACCTACAATGAGCAACTGCATAAGAAACAATTACTACTAAAGGGAATAGAGAGATAAGAGCACTCTTGTAGGATATCTTTTCAAGTTTCCTCTTGCCTTAACTTCTTGCACTGTTACATTCTGATTCATCTGATCTGACATTAAAATTTGATTTCAAATGATGAGTTCCAGAGGGTGGAAAATTATCCTATTCTAAACTAAATATAAGTCTCTTCGATCTCTATGGCAAATTTTATTTATGCTCGTTACTTGCAATGAACACAAAGGTAATCCAAGTATCTAATATGGGGTTCAAACATTAAATGGCTAGCAATATTTTAATTTTGAATATGTCATTAATCATTCCTTTAAAAATTACTACTCTATATTTTTGTCATGCTTTACATTACATATATTATTGCCTTTAAGCCTCATAGTTATGAAGAGCAACTAATTGTCTTTCCAATTTAAAGAAAAAAGAATGAGGTTCCTTTGAATTGTGTGAGAGGGCCACTTTTGACTGTAACTGCTCTCTCTCCACTCTATGCTGGGGAGGTAACCATCTCAAGGTAATAGATATTTTACCTCATAGGACTATAACCAGTATTAAATAAGATCACAGTTCCTACATGCTCAGCTTACTACCTAATGGTACAAGTAATATCAGTTCCCTTTCTCAGTCCATATACTCCATCAACAGCCATCATCAAAGACAGTTATGCCGTCATTGATACTATACTATACATAGTGTGTATATACATATATATATATATGGTAAAGAAGCTGAAAAGGGAAAGTTTAAAAATGTCTAAATAGAGACATTTGTTTTAAATAATTTTACTTTAGGGGTGGCTGGGTGGCTCAGTTGGTTGAGTGTCTGACTTCGGCTCAGGTCATAATCTCATGGTTTGTGAGTTTAAGTCTCACGTTGGACTTGCTGCTGTCAGAGTGGAACACATTTCAGATCCTCTCTCTGCCCCTACTCTACTTGTACCTTTCTCAAAAATAAACATAATAAATAAGTGTGCTTTATTTTGCAGAAGGAAACATTCTTAATTAGCTAGATTAAATAACCTATAAAGTGGATTTTTTTAATCCTTTATTTTTGAACGCCCTTTTAAGAACCACCTAAGTGTAAGCTGTATGTGTATATGTGGGTATGTGTATGTAAGATACCATAAAAATTGGCAGATAAATAAAAAAGGTTAGAAAGGATACTAAAGTATGTGTTGGGGTGGAAGAATTACGGTAGGAGGCAGCCAGTCATCTTTTGCTTTATATATTTCTGCTGTATTTGTGAAAAATCACTTCTTTTCTAATTGTTTAGATTAACAAAATCTTTGAATCAATTTATACATTATAATTATGTAAAGATATTTAAAAATTCAGATTTATCATGAGAAGCATTTTATTACACACAGTAGAGCAACATTTACTTTAAAAAAATCTGTATTTTCTATTATCTGCAGGGCTTTAAAATAACTAATACAAGTGTGGATACAGAAGAAAAATTTATAATACATATATGCCTTCAAACTTACCTGAAAATCAACAGCTCTTTTATTTGCAAGGTCAGCCTTGTTTCCTGATAAAGCTATTACAATGTTAGGACTGGCTTGCCGCTGAAGTTCTTTAACCCAGTTTTTGGCTCTGGCAAAGGACTCCTGTGAAACAAAGAAACAGCTATTTGGCAAAGGCTCAAAAATGGTTAGGGAGAATCTTTGTAAGACAAGGCTTTAAACTCTTCAGTGTGTCTCTTGGAAAGAAATTCTTGGGACTATTGTATTATTTGAGACAATTTCTGTCTTTTTTTTAAAATCAGTTCTATCTCATGAAAGCTTTGACAGAAATGTCACAGTTGGATATTAAAAAAACGATTTTAAGAATCTTTAATTGAAATTCTGAATATGGGAGATGTATAGTCAAGCGGGTTTCACAGCAGAATACATTTCTACTTACCTCATTTGTGATATCATATACAACTATGGCTGCTTGTGCTCCTCTGTAGTACATTGGTGCTAGGCTATGGTATCGTTCTTGACCAGCTGTATCCCATATTTCAAACTTTACTGTTGTGTCATCAAGACACACAGTTTGGGTTAGAAAAGCAGCTGAAAGAAGAAAATGTCTGCAATAAGTTTATCATTTCCTCCCTAATATTTTTCACAGTATAGAAAACATCTGGAAACAGGATATACTGCACACACACAGTTAATAGTGGCTTTAGATACCTGCAAGACCTGTGCTTCAAAGCTTGACATACAGATATGCTTATGAAGACCTTCACAGTAAAACCTGATTCAAAGATTTTTCTACATTCTTAAAAAGTTTATTGCACAGCTAAATAAGTTCAATAGCGTTTCTTAATATCACTTTACACATTGTAAATTTAAACTTTTAAATTTAAAAACAATTCAAGAAATATACATTGATATTCTTGAAAAAGTCCAAGGGGCCTGGCATACCTGTAAGTACACGACCTACACTGTCAACACCATGCCCCCTGCTCCATTCTCCTGGTATCTGTTGGCATACTCTGGTGATTTAGTCCCAATCCTCTAACACTGTATATTTTTTGTTATGATAGTTCCCTTCAAAACATTATAAAACTTTAATTTTATAATCTTTATAAACTCAACCTAAACTTAATTTATTAAATATAGATTCAGTATTAACTTGTTTCAATCCTTGCCATAAGGATTTTCTGCGTATGTGTTTTTAATCTTTTCTTAGATTTTAACAAGAAACTATCCTTTTTAACAAGTAATTTCTACACCAAACATCAGGCTTGAACTCATGACCAAGATCAAGAGTCACAAGCTGTGACTGAGCCAAGCAAAGTATTATTTTATAGCAATATTTTTGCTTTTAAGGTTAATCACATATCATTTATTTTCTGAACTGCTACTTGAGAACAATACGAAGTAAAATTTCCATTATAATCCTCTTAGCTCTAGGAATAAACATCAGGAAAAACACTGCAACAGATTCTTAAAAATGAAAAGAAATCAATTTTAAAAAGGTAGCTTATAATCAAGTGAATTGAACATTAAAATATCAGTTGTTAGGGGGGTGCCTGGGTGGTTCGGTTGGCTAAGCACCCAACTTTTGATTTCAGCTCAGGTCATGACCTCACAGTTCCTGAGATAGAGCCCTGCATTGGGCTCTGTGCTGACAGGGCAGACAGAGCCTACTTGGAATTCTCTCTTCTTCTCTGCCCTTCCCCCACTCATTCTTTTACTCTCAAAATAAACTAAAAATTGTTAGAGTAAGTTTCTAAGTGTAGCTAGCTGCAGTAAAATAAAGATACTTAGGAACAAGACCTACACTTAGCCATTTTTAGCAGCATGCTGACATCATCTTACAGATCATTTCTTTATTAACTTTGGTAGTTAATCCTCTGCTACTCTATCATTCATTATAAATTAGTATGCCCCTCCCTTTTACTTTCAGCTCAAGGTGTGATATTCAACTCTTTCTCCCAAACCGGCACAAAATTAAGTTAAAAGTTTCTAAAACTCTGTCCTGTCATGCAAGAGAATTATGTTCCATTTCTGTAAACTGTAGTTTATCTGGTGATGTCAGTTTTTCATAAGTGATTCACTAGTTGACATCATATGTGCTGAATAAGCCAAATCTAATTAGATGTTCTCTTTTACATTAAATATTTATTTTTCAAGGTTTTTTTTAGGTCAACTGGTTGTTGGCTGTATTAGGAACTATAACCTTCTCAGTTTTGTAAATGTCGTAATTGGAAATATCTTTATATTAAACAGATTCCAATGCACAGTTCTGTGAATTCTCAGAAGTAGCTAATCATAATTAAAATATGTTCTAATTCATCAAGATATTTAACATACAAAATTAGCAGAAATATCTATTTTTTTAAAACCTGTATATATGTTAAAGGATACCAAAAAAGCACCATGTCACTTTTTCAGTCATGAAACGTTCTCCTGCAGAATCAAAAAATATTTTTAAACACTTAAGCCTCTAAAACAGTGCTCCTTTTTTTTCTTAAAATGAAAAAAAGAAAAAAGCGCATCACAAAACATAAGCTATTTCTCAAACTATACTGTTTGATGCAACTTGGAAAAAAAATGGATAATTTGCTTTCAGACTCTGTTTTTTCTTTTCTATGACCACAAAGTACACTGGTAATAAAAACTTTCATTTATACTTCCATATATCAACTCAAGGCTCAGAGACATAATTATTAGTTATGCTGCCTTAAAGAAAATATAATCTGAATCTCAAACCAGTTAAAGATATTACAAAAGGCTACCAATCTTTTTTGGTAAATACATGTACAAAAATGACAAAATACAGGCAAAGAAATTTCAACAGAGACATTAAAATAACTATAGCCCATTATTGTAGATTCAGAGTCAAAGCTATCACACCAGTAGGCTAAAAAAGAAAAATCATGCATTTAAACAAATTACAAAAGGGCATTTATTTGAGGCAATATCCATTCCTAATATACATGTAGGAATCTTCCTTAAAGTTTATCAAGTGTCCATTGTAAGCCTGAAATCAGCATTTTGTTTAACAGGAAAGCTCTTCAGCAGTCTCTAAATTGAGAAACCAAACAAGAATGTCCACCATCACCATTATTTATTAATTTCAGATATCCTTATAATAAAATAGATAACTGAAAAGAGATTACTTGTTAAGAGGCAAGACTGACAAGAAAATCCAAAGGTATTAACCAAAAAAGAAGGGATAACAAGTTCTGTAAATTGGCTAGAACAGATCAAAGTCAACAGCCTTACAACACACTGGCAATAATCAGGTTTTCAGTGTTATGCCTGAAAGAAAATGGATCCCAATCATATTAACAAAGAATAAGAACAATCAATTCGCTCAACTCCTCTTAGAAAGCATCCTTCATCACGCCCTATTTAATAGCCCCCACCTCTGTGCCATGAACATTTTCACATTTTTTATAATCACTGATCTATGTAATCTTTTTCTTCTAGATTAGGAGTTTCTCAGGGAATTACTGTTGGTTACCCAATAATAAAAATCCCAGTTCATATAAATATTCAAAATGTTTGTTAAAAGAAGTTCATAAAAGATATGTCTATGGGGTGTGGGGGGGGAGTATCTTAGATGACATCTGAATAGACGAACAGTTCCTAAATGAAGAAAAAAAAAAAGACATTTCAAAAGGCCTCTCTCTACTGTCATTATATAACTAGCATAATCTCAAACAAAATACCATCAAGATCTTTTTAACTTGGTAACAGCATACTGTTGTTCATGTGGTATGATAGAGCATAATGCTGAGAAATGCTGGAAAAAAAGAACAGTATTAAGAGGCCAGGGGGATGGGGTTTTAGGGTACATCAAAACCACATTAAAACTATTAAAAGTGCTATAGTGCCACAAGAACAGAAATATTATGTTATGGGATAATCCAGCATTATCAGAAACACTATATACTGCAAGGCCATCATGATTCCCTAAAGTTCTCAAGTCTTAGAATATCTCCCCCATAAAATTTAAGTTCCCCCATAAAACTCAGTCAAGTACAGCTGACATCTTCAAATCCTTAATGCTTCTAAACTTACACTGCTAATGATTTATAAAGTTATAAAAATAAATTCTGACACTCAAAATATAAACTACTACATCAATACTGTAGCAACATTAACCACCACCAACTTACCTTAATCTGCACAACCACTTTAATTTATCCAAAACGTCTATTTTCTGGCTAAGAACCATCACTTTCTTAGACCTCTTCATTTTCTCTTCACTTCATCACCAGCACTAGCAGTTGGTTTTCTTTTCGGGCCCATATTTCACAAAGAAACAGCTTTTATCACTTCGAGAGTTACTGTGTACGCGACGACAAGTAAAGAAAAACAAAGCTGCGTTGAGATGCGGGTGCTGGCCTGTCTAATAGGCTCCCTCTTTGAGCTACAAGATCAGTTCCTATTGGTAAGCCTGGCAGCAAGCAAGTAACATTTCAGTCTCAGCAAAACTAAAATTAGGGAATCACAGACCTTGCAGTCAGTCCACGGAGATAGCTGAAACTGTAAATGTTAAATTTGCAAATACCAAAGGCCAATAATGTGCAAGACCTTCATAAATAAAGAAGAGACACTGCAATACAATAGGCCAGGGTAAAAAATATCCAAACCAATAGCATTATCCAAAGGTTAACAAATCAAAAAGTTTAATCTAACAACTAAAATGATTCTGCATGAATTGAACAGAAGGCATAGTAGAGAAAAACCAAGGAACCAATACCACCCCAACCCTCAACTTTTAATCAAATTTGATAAAAAAGAATTACGTTATTAGAATTGACCAAAAATCCTATGACTATCAGGTTGATTACATTAAAAATTTGAGATTTTGTTTGCAAACATGTATCATATACCCATAACACAGGGATGAACACATTTTTGGAAAATTTCTACAGTGAATAATAAAAGATTAAATTTTAATATGTTGATAGCTCATATAAATCTTAAGAGAAACTCCCAAAGCATTAGGGATAAATATGTAAAGAAAATTCACAAAAGAAATATAATGGGGGGGGAGAGTCAACATCACTAGTAACAAACAAAACCATCCTTACAGCAAGAAGTTAAAAGAAAAAAAGTTAATTTACCTCCTAACGAAAAAAAACTTAAAATTCACACATTGCTGGTGATATTATGTAACTGTTTTGAAAATAATTTTGCCAACATGTAGCAAAATAATGAAAATGCTGATACTTGTTAATCTAGTACCTAATGGAATCTCCAAAAGATGGTATGGGGAACAGGAGAGTAGCGAGGAAATCTTTATGCTCAAAGAATTTTGTACTTAACAATTAGAAACAACCTAAATGTATAAATGCAAAAGTACTGGTGGCTTGGTAGGTATTAACTAGCAATTAAATTAAAAAATGGTTATAAAATGACCTGTAATTGCCAAAAAGTAAAAAACTATAGAAATTCTTGGTAGGTATATGGTACATCTATGTAGGAACATGACCAGAAAAACACAGAAAAAACTAAGTAAGAGTAGGCTCTTCACAGTAGGATCATGACTTAATGTTCTCCCTTATAAGCAGTGGATTTGAGGCCTTTCAAAACTGAAAGGTAAGGAATATAATTGCTAAAGAGAAGGGCCTTGGTTCAGGTTCTCAGAAGTAGATCATAAAATCCAAGTTAGAGACTGTTTGGAAGTGATTTGTAGAAACAAAGGTTTTTAGAGGCAAGAAATTTAAAAAATGAGTTTAAGGGATCTGACTCAAACTCCAAGGTGAATATCCAATCAGGGAGAAGGATGGCGGGAATTGAGCATCAAGAACCAGGTACCAAAATTATCAGGGTAGAAACCGGTTTGTTGGGAAATGAGTATCAACAGCAGTAATTTAATATAATGGATTTTCTCAGATAAGCACTGACTTCAGATATTAAAATTGTACACAGAGAATATATGGAAGTCTAAAGCTAACAGCAGGCAATATAAAAAACTGAGCCTATTTTTATTTCCCATTAAAATAATATGTGCATTGTGAGGAGTACCTAGTGGATCATGGCAGCAAAAATCATGTATTCAGGGAAGAGTTACATTTCAGTTACTGTGAGAAACAGAAGGGGGATAAAAAAAAAAAAAAAAAAAAAAAAACTGGGGCAGAGAGGAAAGCATACACAGTGACTAAACCCCAAAAGAAAATGCTCCAAAATCACGGCAACAAGGTAAAAAATTTTTACTATAAAAGAGATACTATATAAAAAGATGGCAGTTATTTCCAAAAGTAAATTCATCTTATGAGATGATCTATAAATCACTCATCACATAGAATTCATTCTTAAAAATCAATGCGTGCCTAGTAAGAGACTGATATCCTGATTACATAAGGAAATCCTACCATTCAACAACACAAAAACCCAAACATCTAATTAAAAATTGGGCAAGGAAATTTAATAGACACTTGTCCAAAGAAGATATACAAATGACCAAGAAGCTAATGAAAATGTTTAACACATCACTAGTAGGAAAATGAAAATTAATACCACAATGAGATACCACTTCACTTCTATTAGGACAGCTATTATCAAAACAACAGAAATCAAAGAGTTGGCAAGGTTATGGAAAAATTAGAACTCATGTGCACTGATGGGAATATAAAACGGTGTACTACTGTGGAAAATGATACTCTTCAAAAAAGTTAAATAATCATCAGATGATCCAGCAATTCTATTTAAGTGGAATTTTTCACATCCAAAGATGTGAAAGCAAAGACTTCAACAGGTATTTGTATATCAATGTTCACAGCAGCATTTATTCACAATACCCAGAAGATATTGGTATTGTTTTTCAGAAAGAAACCCAAGAATCCACAATGAAGAATAAATGAAAGATAAGCAGAATGTGGTATTCTGCATACGATGGAACATAATTCCACCTTAAAAAGGAAATTCTGACACATGGGAATATGGATGAACATGTTAAGTGAAATAAGCCAATTATCAAAAGACAAATATTGTATAATTTCCCTTATATGAGATTCCTACACAGTGTAATTCTTAGAGGGAAAGTAGAATGGTATTTGCTATGGATAGGGGTGGGGGAGAATGGGAAGTTATTGTCTAATAAACAGAGTGTCAGCTGGGGAAGAGGAGAAAGTTCTGAAGATGGACAGTGCTGGTGGCTGTACAACATTAATGTATTTAATGCTCCAGAGCTGTTTATATTTTTTAAAATTGTTTAAATTGTAAACTTTATGTTATGCATATTTAATAACAAAAATTATACAACAATACCTAAAGGCAATTGCTGCTAAATTACCTGAAATCTTGGAAAACATTAAAGGATACCTAACTCTCCTACGGAAATCCACTAATCAGGACATAAGCTAGTCACATGTTACCTGCTGAACACTACCACAGTATTTTTTTCTTTTTTTTTTTTAAATGTACCTTTTATTTATTGTTAAATGTTTTACTTATTTCTGAGAGAGGGAGAGAGAGAGGGAGAGAGAGAGAGAGCGAGTGAGCAGGGTAGGGTCAGAGAGAGAGCAAGATACTGAATCAGAAGCAGGCTCCAGGCTCTGAGCTAGCTGTCAGCACAGGGCCCGATGTGGGGCTCGAACCCACGAACCGTGAGATCATGACCTGAGCCGAAGTCGGACACTTAACCAACTGGGCCACCCAGGTGCCCCACCAGAGTAGTATTTCTGATACTAAACTAATGCATATTGTTTTAAAATTAGTCTTAAGAGTTTGAGTTTGGTTAGTATTAAATTAGTGCCCCAAACCTTAATACCCTATAATGAACTGATAAAACCAGTAAATGAACCTTCAAGGCTAAGAATCTATGGTTATTTCACCATGGGCCCAAACCTTATAATGTCTTTACTCATCAGATTGGATTTATATAATAAGGACGTATCAAATACTAAACTTGGAAGCAGAATTAAAACATTACAAAGAGGAAAGGTAAAGAAAGGGGAGAGGTTTTTAAGTTATTAACTAGTTTCAGACAAATGTTCTCCAAGGAACATCAATACAGAAAAAGTTAATTAACTTAATGTGTGTCTTTGAAAGACATTTTATCTGTGGACAATAGATACTTTATTAAATTCCCACAACATGTTAAGGGAAAGACAACTTCTGGTTTCTGGTTCCGCATGTATGGAGCTTAGAAGTAGCCACCCTATCCTAACAAATAAAAAGATGAACAAACTGAAAACTCGACAACTCTTTCATATGTAAGAAAACTGAGGTCAGAGGGCAATATGCTGCTCACAAAATTGGACAGAAAAGTGGATACAGTAAGGATAATCTCAGAGCAGAAGGCGGAGCAAACCAGTTCAGGTAGAAAAACCTAAGTTGTAATTGACAAATTGCTAGAAATTAGGTGTGGATGAGTCAGACTTAAAAAAATCCAGAAGAAGCAAAAATAAACAATTCAGACTACATCAAACTTAAAAGCTTTTGTACTTTAAAAGAAATCATCAACAAAATAAAAAGACAACCTGCTAAACAGGAGAAAATATTGCAAAGGATATATCCAATAAGTGGTTAATATGCAAAATAAAGAACTCCTACAACTCAAAAAACACCCAAATCCGATTAAAACATGGGCAGCGGACCTAAATACATTTTTCCAAAGACACACATATGGCCAACAGACACATGAAAAGATGCTCAACATCAGGGAAATGTAATTCAAAACCACAATGAAGTATCACCTCACACCAGTCAGAATGACCAGTTAAAAAAAATAGAAATAAGAAGTGCTGGCAAGGATGTGGGGAAAGGCAGCCCTAGTGCACTGTTGGGAATGTAAACTGATATAGACACTATGGAAAACATTAAACATTAAAAAACATTAAACATTTAAGAATATTAAAAATAGTAATACATAATCCAGGATTCTCACCTCTGCGTTATTTACCTAAAGAATATGAAAATGCTTATTCGAAAATGGCTAAGTTTTTTTTTTCCCCCCTTCTCTTTAGTGATACACCTTCTGCACTGGGTTTAAGAACTTAATGCTTCCCAGACCTCAAGGAAACCTCTCAGATCATTAAAGTATTACTGGCCTTAAAGCGACTCTTTAATGCTTAACAACAAACCTTTCCATAAATAAGCTTAAAAGTTCTCAGATTTGAGAATTTTACAACAAAGGAATGAAAAGACAACTTAAACAAGGGAGAAAAGACAAGGAAGATTTTAACTCCCAGAGTAACAGGTACAGGAAACTTGTAATCTTAAAACATGTAAGCTGAGCAATGCCAAAAAATCTGAAGTATCTCCAAGGGAGGGAGAAAGTGATGAAAAGACTGAAATCTGTTTGATCCCACAATCACTAGATAAAATCATTTCTGATTCAGTAACCACATCTAGAAATCGATTTTCCAGAATGAACTCCAGAGAGGAAAAAAATTCCAAGAAAATATCCACTACTCTAGGATTACCTAGAATAGCGATCAAAAACACAAACACTAAATGTTCAACAATAAGCATATGTGATCAAAAAATGTGAAATTACCAGTTACTAAAATAAACATGAATAAAACAGAGATATTGAGAAATTAACATTAATAAATGAAATGGAATAGAATAGCACCTATTATAAATGAATTCACATAAAAATATCATGAAGTTATAGTTAACAGAAACACAATGGGCTCTAAAAATATGAAAAGATTCTAGATCTTCCTCATAATACGGGAAAAATGTACAATAAGAAATGCAGAATGGCAAAATCTACAAGTCCCTTGAGTTAGTATAAAGTAGAGTAACAGGCATTCTGCGCATTGTTGTTAAAAGACTGTCTGGAAAATTACATCAGAACTACAAACTTATGTTATCTTTTATATAACAATCAACTTCTAGGAATTTACATCATAGAAATACTTGGGACATAGCAGATACTTCTATGAATTATTTATTGCAGAATGCTAACAGCCAAAAGTATAAAACAACGTGCAAATTTAAAACTAGAGAAGTGATTTAAATATACATTGATATGATTCATGCAATGGAATACTGTTACACCCAAGAAAAATGAAGATGCTCTTCATAAAATGACATGGGTAGACCTTTGACAGAATGTGTTTTTCAAGATAGCCTCAGCAAGATCTTCCACACCACATTCTTCTTACAGTGCTGACACCCCTCCTTCATATCTGCGTGAGTCTGTAACTAGAACATGATTGATGCTATGTAACTTTGGGGATAGGTCATCAAAGGCCACCCAGCTTCACTTGGTACCTTTTAGGACATTCATTCTTGAACTGATACAGGATGCTGTGAGGAAACTCAAGCCAGGTGGCAAGGCCCACATGAAGGTGTTCTGGCTGAGGCTCCAATCTCCTTTATACATACATATGTATACTCTTTTGGGATATATATAATTAAAAAACCAAGACAACCAGTCAGAAATTTAGACCTATTTAAATACCACTTACTTTTTACCATTATTACATACCACTTTTCTTTCATATCTTATGTGTACTCAATCTGTCTCCCATCCTAAACATAATAAGATCTGATTTCTAGTACTAAGCACAATGTTAGGAGACTGGAGCCTGTTTCAGATTGTTTATCTCCCTCTCTCTCTCCCTCCCCTGCTCACGCTGTCTCTCTCTCTCAGAAATAAATAAAACATAAAAAAAAAAAAGATGTTTGACAGTCTTACTTCCCAGTATGTAAGAGAATAAAAGCAGCAAATTAATCAATAGAGGCTGTTCATTATAGTTAGAGCTAATGGGCAAAAAACATTCTACCAAACAGCTTTGAACACTTAAGCAGCACCAGAGGGCAATCAATGAATTAAGTAAGAGAGGACAAAAATTGATGTCCAAAAATACCAAATTATGAAATAAATTTTAAGAGGAGGAAAATATTAAATTGTATTGATTATAGGTGTCTAATATGGAAAGTACAGGCTTAAAAAAAGTCTGTTCTAGAGAATACATAGTAATAATCCTCTAATTTTAACAATGTTCAAACAGGGCTCACAAGTGTCCATAAAAGGGTGTCAGGACTAGAAACAAGGTTGCAGACTCCTACATGGCAGCAATGTTTAAATACTCATATATGATAACATTTTAAAGTAGGATACTGGAAAATAATATTCAAACTATAAAAAAATCATTAAAAATTTTTTAAAAGTATTTTATTTCTGAGAGAGAGAGAGAGAGACAGTGTGAGCAGGGGAGGGTCAGAGAGAGAGGGAGACACAGAATCTGAAACAGGCTCTGGGCTGGCTGTCAGCACAGAGCCCACACACGGGGCTCAAACCCATGAACCATGAGATCATGACCTGAGCCAAATTCAGATGCTTAACCGACTGAGCCACCCAGGTGCCCCCAAAAAATCTTTTTTAGGACAAAACTGGTAATAATTGATATAAAGCAGCCAGTCTCTACCAACTTCTCTCAGTAATACAACCTATCTCAAATACTGAATACATACTTTATAGAAGGAAATAGTACTATGTATAATGTTCTTAACCAATGATTAACCGCCACAAGTTTTAATTCTCACTGTATTAGAAAGAACAATAGACATTTCAAACACCATTTTTCTCATGAGTCAAAAACGATATGCTTATGTTCTGTCTCTAGGTCTTCTATCCTTTCTTAAAAGTTTTTTTTTTTTTTTTTTTTATTTTTTTTTTTGAGACAGAGAGAGACAGAGCGTGAGCAAGCAAGGGGCAGAGAGAGAGGGAGACACACAATCTGAAACAGACTCCAGGCTCTGAGCTGTCAGCACAGAGCCTGACACAGGCTCAAACCCACAAACCATGAGATCCTGACCTGAGCCAAAGTCAGATGCTTAACGGACTGAGCCAATGCAGGCACCCCTCAAAAGTACTTTTAATTGAGAACAATGTGTACATGAAAAAAGATAAAGGCAATAAATGCACAAATTACAATTACAGACCTGTCTTGAGTCATGATGGGATTACTCTTAATTAATCCCATCAAGTTGAAAATATGGTAAAAATGAAAAATTCATTTAATACACCTAACCTAGCTTTGTTCAAATGTACTCAGAACACTTATGCTAACATAAAATTAGGCAAAATCATATAACATAACTCTCATTTTATAAGAAAGTGTTATATATCTCATGTAATTTTTTGAATACTGTACTAAACATGAAAAATGGAAAAGCTATTACCGATACAGAGTTGTGAGTCTATCGGTTATTTGCCCTTGTGATACATGGCTGACAGGGAGACAGGACTCACTGCCACTGCCAAGCATCACAAGAATATTATACTAAATATTGCTTGCCTGGAAGAAAGTCAAAATTCAAAGTATGGTTTCTACTGTCTGTATTGTTTTTGCACCATCATGAAGTTGAAAAAACTAAGTAGAACCACTATAAACTGGGGATCATTTGTATACTAACCAGTCTTTCTGAAGGCTAACAAGTGAAGGGCAACAGTAGAAAGCCTACTACAAGAAGAACATAAATTATTCAGACTTAAATTTTCTGGCTGGCTTTTCATTCTCAGTTTAGGAGGCAAGTTTAATATCTGAATACATTCAGAATTCTACTTAACAGTGTGATTTCTCCCTCTAAGAAAACTCCCACAAATAACTTACTTCATGTGGGTGGCATGCATTTAATGTAATATACACGACTAACTAGTTTTGTGAAAACCAATAGAGGAGGAAAAATTAGTAACAATTTACCAAGCAGAATTTTAAGAAACTTAATTGTAAATGCTCATACTATCCACTTGAATGGATCTGCAAAAACCTCATTTTTAGGATGCTCAAATTTACTTAAGTACTTACTCTTATAAGGTTTTTAAAGTCTTATTTGTTCCTATTAAGTTTTATCTTCCAGGGGTGCCTGGATGGCTCAGTTGGTTAAGTGTCTTGACTTCAGCTCGGGTCATGATCTCACAGCTCATCAGGCTCTGTGTTGACAGCTCAGAGACTGGAGCCTGTTTGGGATTCTGTATCTCCCTCTTTCTCTCTGCCCTTCCTCCACTCATGCTGTTTCTTTCCCTCCCTCTCAAAAGTAAACATTAAAAATATTTTTTAAATAAGAAAATGTTTCATTTTCCAATAAAGCAAATCTAAAAATAAAAAACCCTTTTTATTACTGTCAAATCCTAAATCAAATGACATGCACTAGATAGTCATGATTCCAAAATAATGCCATATAAAAATGACAAAAATGACTCAGCAAAAAGTAATGGTGATGGTAGTGGTAATAGCTGACATTTAACAAGCATTTTGCTCTGTGCTTTGCACTGTGCCAAGAAATTTATATGTACTTTCATTTAATCCTTACTAAAAACTTTTAGTTAGATACCATTATTTCCATTTCATGTGAGAGCTGAGTCTGACTTGCCTATGATCATGCAGCTAGTATGTACGCCATGTACTGAAACTACAATTTAAAAAGGCACTTGTTTCTTTAATTAACTTGAGTCCTTGAGTACTTGTGACAATAAAGGAGAACAACACTGGTACAGATAACTGAAAACTATAGATACTCTATAAGTCCTTTAGTAAAGAGAGACAAGAGACAGAGAAGGAGCTATACTCCCTTAAAGGGCCTAACAGGTTAACAGATTTGTGGGAAGGGGTCCCATACAAAGACACACAAGTAATATGTGATGTTACCAGGACACAATACCTGTAATTCTCAAGCTGGAGTAGTTGGATATACAACATGTTTTCAAAAACCCGACCCAAACTGCAGTTTAACAAAAAGCAATGATTCCAAAAACTTTATTGTAAATGTAATACCGACTACTCAGAACACAAAAGGCAGTGGTTCTCAAACTTTAGCATGCAACAGAATCACCTGGGAGACTTGTTAAAATTTAAGATTACTGGTTCCACTTCAGTGTTTTCATTCAATACAGGACATAGAAATTTGCATTTTAACAAGTTCCCAGGTAATACAGATGCTTCTGTAGTAAGCAACATTCTGAGAACCACTGCACTAAATCAAACTTCAAAAATGAGTTACCTCCAAGAGGAATGTTAATATTCTCATGCACAGTTCTATAACCTAAACTTGTATGACATTCCTTTGATGATCAGTGCATATAAAATTAAACTTTGGCATCAAACATTTATGTTTCAAAAGAAAAAGGATTGAATGACTGCATCTTACTTCATTGCATATTCTTTTTTTTAAAAAAAGAGGGTTATTTACTTATTTTGGGAGTGAGCAGAGAGAGGGTGAGAGAGAATCCAAAGCATGCCCCGCACCTTCAGTGCAGTCCTTGACACAGGACTCAATCCCACAACCCTGGTATCATGATCTGAGCCAAAATCAAGAGGTGGACGCTCAACCCACTGAGCCACCAGGCGCCCTCTCAACTGCGTATTTTAACCTAGCTATGACTTACATGAAGATCCACTTGTTTATAAATAGCATTTAAATGTGTGTTTAAAAACAATCTTGTTTTGACAGGAGTAATTCACTTGAAATCTTTAAAGTCTTAAAGTACTCAAGGTGTTAAGTGAGAGACGGAACAGCCCTATCCAACAGATATATACTGAGGAGGTACTGAGGAATACAACCATCTGAGCCTAATGTTCCTTGCTTGACCTTCTGGGCTCTTTTTTTTAGAGAGCAAGTGAGCAAGTGAGCATGTGCGTGTACAAGAGTGCATGTGAGAGTGGGGGAAAGGGCAGTGAAGCCTTATGGCAGGCTGGATCCCACCACTCTCGGATCCTGACCTTAGCCGAAATCAAGAGTTGGATGCTCAACCGAAAGAGCCACCAAGGCACCGCTGGGTTTGTCTTAATAAGAACATAATAGTCCTGCAGACTTTAAATCCCTACAAATAAGCTAGAACTCCCCAAAGTATTTTTTTAATTTTTAAAATTTTAATAATTTTCATTTATTTTTGAAACGGAGAGACAGAGTGCGAGCAGGGGAGGGGCAGAGAGGGAGACACAGACTCCACAACGGCTCCAGGCTCTGAGCTGTCAACATAGAGCTGAATGAAGGGCTTGAACCTATGGATTGTCAGATCATGGCCTGAGCTGAAGTCAGACACTTAACTGACTGAGCCATCCAGGCGCCACTTTGAACTCCCCCAAGTATTAAACCCAACACTTAACTACCTAGCCTTATTATGAGTGCTATAGGGTAAAGGGGCAATTGTATAGGATATAGTGAGACAACACTGATTCTTAAATCAAGCTATCTTGTTTAGCAGAACTGCACCAACTACCCTGATATTCTTATGAATCTAAGGCTCTAGCATACACAAACTCAAGAGTATAGCATATGATTTCAAACAGATAAAAAATTTTTAAGTGAGCTCTTCAGATCATACCTAATGTTACTAGATATAAACAATCAAAGAATAAAATGCAAAACATTTGGCTAAGTTCATTTGCTAGATTAGTCTTACCACACATCAGCCAAAACAAAAATATGTATTACAAGTTACGGACTTGTGGTGTTGATCATTAAATAGCTCAAACCTTGAAATTCTTAAAACAATACTAGAATAGTCCCTAAGGGTGAAGAGCTGTTAGCAAAGAGCATAAAAGAATAGCACTCACTGTAAAAAAACATATGATCAATGTCTTACATCTTAACCTTGCACAATGTTGTACGTCAATTATGTCTCAAAGCAAAAACAAAAACCAGTGCTCACAGCTGTAATCATAATGGCATTGTCATACCTCTTAAAAATATGTGGCCAACATAGCTTAAGTGTCCAACCACCATTAACAGAAATTTTGCATATGAATCCCTTCTAAAGTTGGTTTTAAAAGCCAGATTTCATCTGTACAAGTAGAAAATATTATGGAAGCTTTAGATATAGGAACAAAAAACTTATTTTCTTATAAACGTCCTTCTTGAAATATCATTAGGAAAAAATAAATTTGGATGATCACAATATCCAAAACAAAAACAAAGATTCTAGTTTTAGCCTCTTGAGGCTCTGGTAGTTCCCCTGGAATTAAGGTCTTTACTCTAGTACTTCAGTGTTTCTGTTGAGTATGCACTGTAAAGAGAGGAGGGTAGCATATAGCCAGTCCCAAACCTATCGGGCCCAAGTATTTAGCCTAGAATGCATATGAACTTTGGGAAATGCTGCCACTGACAATCACCTGACAAGAGACACTGTCTTAAGAGATTATTTCATTCCTAAACCAAATGTGTGTGTGTGTATAAATAAATGTTTTAACAAAGAAATCACAAAGAACGTGTAATATATTGTTCATGAGATTTTTAACTCAAAAGCTCAATGACGTGGACTACATTTTTGAAGGTCACCCATTACAAAAAACAAAATACTGACACTATATAACACTGTGTAACTTGATAGATACACAAATGAAAGAGGATGACAATCACCACTACACTGCTAAATCTATTAAAGTGGAAATACCACCTATGGAGTATATTTTCTGTATGCAGGGAAAGTCAGGAGGTAGTACAGTTTTACAAACTATTTCATTAGAAGGGCCTGAACTATGAATAAAATTCTCAAGTGTACCTGAAAACATACACCAAATGCACAACATATATTCCTAAAACACAGATCTGAAGTTGCTACGTATTAGCTGGGTCAATACTTCAAAAGTTTGACTTTTTATATGTATGGGGTTGATATATTTATATATACCTTTAAAAATATAGCACTGCTTAATTGTGCACACCTTGCAAAATATTGTAAACCTTAAAGCTGTGTGATTCCTCTGATATTACCTAATTCAACAGCTTCATTTGACAGATGAAACAGGCATTGAAAAAATTTTGCCCCAATGCTATAGAGCTGTAAATTTGATTAAATTCAATCATCAAATTTCCTGTCTTTATCCACAACACTGCACTATTAGTTGTCCTGCCTCTTGGCTTCCTCTCATCCCATCTCAGCCCTACCACAACCACTGTATTCAGGGCTTACTTTACCTCTTCCCCATCTTTGATCTTTCTCTCTAGGTCCCATTTCCTTTTCATATCCCTCTCCATTGATCACTGACTTTTTCTCTTCAAGTTTAATAATACTTAATTAATTTTACGAATCAGTGTAACATACAAATACTCTAGTTATTTAGAATTAAGATTTTAAGGTTAACTTTCACTATTTATTATTTTCATTATTCATTTTAAAGCCAATATAATTCAGCACAAACATGCATTAATTTGAAGAAGCTTCTAATCATTAACAAGAAACAGGTAGCAGATCAAATTTAATTACTTGGGACACTGACTAGGTTCATGCTTGCATCTGTGTTCCAGCTTTTACACAATCATCTTGGGGATAACCAGGAAATCCAAAATGTAGAAAGATACTATCTAAACAAAACTCAAGATAAATTTTAAAGGTTGAGGTCTGCTGAACAGTTTTCTTCACTGTGTGACCTATTTAGATATTCATCATCACACAATTGAAACTGCAAAATCTGTTTTGCCAATGTATGATTGAATAAATGAAGGAAAAAAAAAAAAAGAAAATCTCACCCCCTATGGTACTCTCTTGAAATTCATGAAACTGGCCCTTCACAAAACGTAGCACTAGGCTTGATTTGCCAACAGCAGACTCTCCCAGAAGTACTAGTTTGAACTGGCATATTTTATTTCCAGTATTTGGCCCGTTGGGTCTTGTTGCTCCTCGATTAGCCATGTCCAAATGTGAAAGTGAATGAAGTCCCTAATTTCAGTCTTTTAAATGAACTTCCAGGGTGCAAGGTGTCAAATTTTTTTCTTTCTGGATGTAGAGAAACCTGTAAAGAAACAAATATTACATAATTAAAGACACAAATCAGTAAGCAAATCTAATGTTAATCACCTCAGTAATTTTGACTATAACATACAATATAATTATAACCTCTACAAGACACTAAATGCCATTTATTTAAATTCTCCACCTCTGTATGAGACTTAAGCCTAAAATCCTGCTGTAATTTTCAGATTAAAAAAAATTTTAAGCTAACCTTTATTTAAGACTCAACTTTGGGAGGGTCTGGGTGGCTCAGTCGGTTAAGCGTCCAGGTCATGATATTGCAGTTTGTATGAGCCCCCCACATCAGGTTCTGTGCTGACAGCTCAGAGCCTGGAGCCAGCTTCAGATTCTGTGTCTCCCTCTCTGTCTGCCCCTCTATCAAAAATAAACATAAAAAAAATTAAAAAAAAAACCCCAAAGACTCAACTTTGTACTAGCTAATTAAGTACTTAACACAGTTATCAACAATCCTGTAGACTGTTACAATACTTAAAAATGAGGAAACAGGCACAGAGAGGTTAAGTAACTTGACTGAGATCACAGTTACTGTGACAGAGCCATGACAGAGCCACAACATAGCTATGTTTCAAACCCAGTCAACCTGAGAGGTGACTTAAAGAGTTCAGGTTCTGAAGCCAGACTAGATGGGTTAAAATACTTTTGGGGAAAATTAAGTTCATAAATGGGAAGTTCTTACAACAGATCCTAGAACATAGTAAGAACTCAATAAATGTTGGCCATTATTATTTGAAGGCCCCTATTAAATTGTACATTTTTAAATTAATGGTAATTTCAGAGCAACAAATATTTTGTGTCTTGTGGCTAAAAGACTTAAAACTGTTTTCTCATGTGCTCAAATATATCATACATGTAAGTATTAGCTGTGGTTCTCTATGTGGTGAGCCTATTGGTGTCTTATTTACTTACACTTTTCTGTAGTTTTGGGGCTAATAATTATGTCATTATTTTCTATTTAACACATTTAGAAAAAACTAGCCTAAATGGCAACTTCTATGTCTTCTCTTAATACCTAATGCTAATTTTCAATCTCAAAGGAATAAGAGAACATTAAAAAGGACTCTTTTCCAATTTACTCACAAAATCACTATAGTTTTCTCTCATCTTTAGTCAAAATCTCATTATGTGTTTACTATTAACACTAAATCTGATGATTCCCTCCCTAAAAATCACTGTTACATTTCACTTAGGTACCTTATATATTTTGCCTTCCTCACGAATTTATATAAAACTCCCTCTTGACAATGGATTCATTAGTAAATATCCATGAGACCTTACATTTGAGACAGTAAAATCACCACTGTCTTACCTCAACAGCAGCTTTGCAGAGTTCTTTTAGTGATACATACTAAACTATTTAAACAAGAAATGGTATGTCTAAGTTGTTTCTAAACAGTAGAGATATATAAATAAAACACTACTGGCCATAGATAATTTAAAGAACATGATGGGTTCATTCTACTATTCATTTTCCCTGCTTCTGTGTATCTTAAAATTTTTCTGTAATAAAAAAATGCTCCAATCCCCACCACATTAAAAATACTGGATTTGGGGATCTAATCCTGCCTGGCTATACTGAAGTTACCTTATTCCAAATACCTAACTAACTTACATAACTGCTGGAGAATTAAATGAAAGAATATTTGTTAAAAAAAAATCTCTAATACAGTGGCCAACACATAACAGGGATTAATAATTGGCAATTAAAGTGACTCTGTGATAAAATAATGACCAAATATCAACGGAACATCATGCAGACTAAACATATCAACACACCTTCAGATATTTCACTACCAACTGAAACATTTCCCAGTTACCTCACTACCTACAAAACGGCAAACTGAAATACTCAAGAACATGCTCTGAATTTTGAAAGCCCCAAATTTCAGAGAAAACATGAAATTCCCATAAAAATTTTTTTGCTTTGTCTTATAAGGGGTAAAGCTGTTGGAATATAACTCCCTCCAACACTCTAGAGCAGAAAATAAATGTAATTAAAGTTAGCACAGTAAGGTTAAAAATCATGAGCATTCATTTTTATTCACGACCGAAACTTTTGTTTCCCAAAACGAAGATTTTGCATAAAATGCATTTTAAAATCTTTTGAGAAAAACCGGTCTCCTATAAAGTCCTCTAGGGGCTCGTTAATAAAAATAGTATTAATCACAGCAGCTAACATTTACCAGACACTTACTTGGTGCCAACCATTATTCCGTGAATTCTGCTGACAGCAACCCTATGAACTCATACTGTCCCAATTTTACATTAAAAATAAAGTTTCTGAGCGCTCTTGACTTGCAATCGTGTTGTACACGTTGTTTTGTTTTTTTGACTAGTTATAGTGTTGTACACGGGTTTTTTTTTTTTTTTTAAACTAGTTATGTGAAAGGCCTCTGAATCAACATTGTGACAAGAACCAAACTATGTGAATGATGACGTCCGGAGCTTACGGTCTGAAAATCTCACGGGGGTAACCAGCTCCCGGGGAGGAGAACGGGAGAACAGAAGGTCTCGGCCCACTGTGCGTGTTCAGCGGCCTAGTTGTCTCGAGTTCTCCGAAGCTGCGGTCCCCCACCTTTCCCAGGCGAGACCGTCCCTAGGCACACTGTGCGGACGAGCCTCCCTCCTCCGGCCTCCATTCCCGGGACGTCTTAGGAAGTCGAAGGTAGGAGGAGCTCCCCCAATTCACACCTGCCGTAGGCCCCGGGTCCTCCCTGGGGAGCACCTGAGTGACTGATCCCGAACTCCGCGCGGCCAGAGCAAGGCAGGCCCCGCCAGGCCCCCGGGCCATCGTTCCCGGCCTGCCTCCCCGAACCTGGCCTGGCCCGGGCCGGGACCACCCCCTCCAGAGCTGCCAGGGCAGGGTCCGGACGGAACCGCGGCCTCCAGCGCTCTTCCACGGCGCCATCTTGAGAAGGGAACAGGGTGACACCCGTCGCTCCCTCAGCCTGTCTGCAAATCCCGGGCTCCACAGCTCTTTGAGGAAGGAACCACCAGGGCCGGCGTGACGAGACGCCGGGATCGCTAGCTCTGGCGCGGGGCGCTGGCGCCGGGAGGGGAGGAATGGGCGGGGGACGCCCGTGCCGGCAGGGCCGCGGGCACTAGGAGGACAGCGTAGAGCCTGGGGTCCCGGCCGGCTCCGGGCAGGGGACGGACGGCTCGGTTACCTGAGAACGCAGCACGCGGAGCCGCGCGGGGCTGAAGCCTCCCGGCAGCGGGTCCCAGGCGTAGCCCAAGAAGAGGGTGAGGCTGTGGCTTAGACAGCGGCGGCGCGTCTCCTCCTCAGGCCGCTCCCCTCAGACTGGACCGTGCCGGGATCGTGCCGTGGTGCCGCCCCCGTCCGGCTCCGTCTCCGCCTCTCTCCGCTCCGCCTCCCTCTTTTCGTTTCTCCTCCTCCGCCACCGCCGGCGCTCGAGTTCCGACTGATTCTTCCTCCTCCTCCCTCCTCTGCCTCCTCCCCTCAGACCAGCCGGCGGCTCCGTCGCAAACCAAAACACAAACACTCAAGTCCCAGCGCGGGAGCCACTTCCGCCGCCCGGCGCCGGCCTCTCCGCCACGTCGCTGCACGTAGCGAGCTACGCCTTTCGTCACTTCCGCCGTCGTCAGGCCGCCCTCTCCATCCGCTCCCCCGCCCCTTCTCAAAGCCCGGTCGGCCGGGGCTGGCCTGCGGGGCCGGGTGGGGCGTGCCACGTGACCTCGGCGAGCAGCCGCGTCGGATCCAGCTACCTCCCACCTCCCACGTCCCAGGCAAGCGCGGCCCCGCCCTTGCCGGCGCCATTGTTATCTGGGTGGTGGTCTGGGGCTCCCGCCGGCTGGGGGTAGGGGAGCTCCTTTACTGCCTTGCTTTCGGGGAAGCGTGAGAAAACGGGTTTGTTGCTACCCGCCCATATGGGGCGGCGGAGTTCCCTCTGAATATTTGCTCGCAGTCCCAGTTACCCTACCCTGCAACACCCCAACCCTGGCAGCTTGGCCAAGGGGAGGGGGGGGTGCGGTGTACGTTTCTACCCCCCCAACATGTCCTGGAAGGGATGGATGTGTTGCAAAGGTGTGAAATTTACCCAGGGAAGAGGATTATACCCCATACCAAAAGTTGTCCCTAGGTGAGGAAACCTTAATAACTTGCTTTTAATCAGTGAACCTAGTTTTGGTGGGGGGAGGGGGGAAGGAAATCTTAAAATAATAGCTTGCTTTTCTTCGGAGTTTTTTTCTTTACAAGTTACTGTACTAAACGCTTCAGAAGAGTTATTCCATTTTAGTCTTCTACTAGAAGGTTTCACTCTGAAACTATTATGTGAAACGAAATGCCCTACATTAGAATATTAACTCCCCAAAGTGGTCCTCATTGCTGTGTCTCATAGTGCCTGCCAGCTCAGGGTCTTCAGTCCTAAGTGTGGAATTAATGAATGAGGCGTGCCTGTTTTAAAGGTAAAGAATTTGAGGCAAAGAGATTGTGTAACTTGTGCAAAATCACCACTGAGCCAGTGATGAAATTGTATTCTGACCTGCAGGCTGGCTCCAGTGCCTGAGTTTACGCAGGATTGTAGTAAAAGACAACTTGAGGGGCGCCTGGGTGGCTTAGTCGGTTAAGCGTCCGACTTTCGCTTAGGTCATGATCTCGCGGTTTGTGGGTTCGAGCCCCGCGTCGGGCTTTGTGCTGACTGCCAGCTCTGAGCCTGGAGCCTGTTTCAGAGTCTGTATCTCCCTCTCTCTCTGATCCTCCCCTGCTCATGCTGTCTCTCTCACTCTCTCTCTCTCCTAGAAATAAATTAAAAAAAAAAAAAAAAAAACTGTCTCTCTCACTCTCTCTCTCTCCTAGAAATAAATTAAAAAAAAAAAAAAAAAAGACGACTTGAGACTTTGATTACCATCCACTGCAGACCTACATACACACCTTGCTTTGGTTAGAGTTCATACAGTAGTTTCTGGCCAGGTATCTGAAAGGAAACAAAACAAAATTCATTTTGTAATTTGGTAGAATGTTAAGTGGATTTTCCCTCAGGATAAAGACTACTTTTCAGTTTGCAGTTTACCATTTCTAGCCTCATTTTGAGAGAGAGCATCAATATTGATTGTCTAGGATGTGTACTGGGGGTAAGGTATTCTAAGGGTTCTCAGTCGGCGTTATGCAATGAAGATGATTTGAACCCGGGAACAGCCAGTCTTCTAGATCAACTCCCCAGTTACTAAGAAGAAGAGCATAATGAGTCATACCTAAATGCTATCTGTGGCACTTTATCCCAAGAGGTTGTTCCCATATGTTAGTCACGTTAATACCTCTTGGACAATCCAAGGAAGAATCAGGAAATAGGGTATGTCACATCAGTTTTGGCATGTCAATAGTATGTTCCAAACGAAACCTATTCCACCCCAAACCTGCTTCTGCTTTGTTGACTGGTATTAACAGCCTCCCAGTCACCTGGAGGTGAAGGCCAAAATCACCTTCACTCTTGCTGGTTTCCCTCATAAACCATTGTCTATTCTAATACCAAAAATTCTCTACTCCCCAAATCTGTGACCTAATCCTAATACCCGGGCCTTGGTAGTATTAATATGAACACGAATTAATGCACACACCTGTCTTTTCCGTCATTTTGTACACTTCAGCCAGTGCTCAAGGATAGCTCATTTGCAAAACGGTCTAAACTTCTCTAGTCCCCTCCCACATGCCTTTCCTTCTGTTTTTGTGGCCTCTGTCTCCCCAAACACTTGCTTTGTATCCTAATCACACTGGTCTACTCTGTGTTCCCAGAATGTTGTCCGTGTGTTCTTATCTTGACATACTTGATGACTTTGTTCTGTCTGTCCCAGATCACTATTACCGCCCATCACTGCGGGTTTCACTTTGGTCAGGATGCCAAACTGAAGCATCAACTGAGGATACAGTTGACCCTGGAACCATTCCGGGGTAGGGGCACTGACTCCCCCCACAATTGGAAGTCTGCATGTAATGTTTGGCAACCCCAAAACTTAAGTACTAATAGCCCAGCGTTGACCAGAAACCTTACCAATAACATATTTTGTGTGTTAAATGTATTAGATACTGCATTCTTACAATAATACCTAACTTTTAATTTTTCTGGTATTTCTAGCTATGCCATTTGCAAGTTTTTTCAAAATTTTGCAAATCTCCAAAAAAATTTCTGATATATTTATTGAAAACATCCGCATATAAATGAATTCAAACAGTTCAAATCTGTGTTGTTCAAGGGTTAATGGTATTTCTACTGGATTTAGTTTATTTTTTTCCTGTAGTTTCACACTACTTTGTTTTACTTGCTGTAGTGGTTCTAGTACCTGTCTGCCTTATTTTATAGTGCCTACATTTTTCTCCTAAGGTTTTCATTCCCATTAGGGAAGCTAAAATGTCATTAGGATTTTAAAGTTCTAAAGGACCAAGACCATAACTTATTCATCATTTCAGTCCTCACAAAGGATCTTTAATATAACAGTGACCTGAAAAATATTTGTGAGCCTAATTGCATTTTGAGTGGTGAACGTTTGACTTGAGAAGACTTCACAAACAACACATGGATGCTGAAATTTATAAATTGTTAGGAACTCCCCATTTCATTGTTCTAGGATATCGCTTCCTCATTTATTTTCTTCTAACAATTTTGTCTTTTAATTCACCTCCTTCATGAAAACATTCCACAATATTTTATAGTTTAGTCGTAATGTTTTTTTTTTAATTTTTAATGTTTTATTTATTTCTGAGAGAGAGAGAGACTGTGAGCAGGGGAGGGTCAGAGAGAGAGGGAGATACAGAATCCAAAGCAGGTTCCAGGCTCTGAGCTAGCTGTCAGCACAGAGCCCCACATGGGGCTCGAACCCACGAACTGTGTGATCATGACCTGAGCCCAAGTCAGATGCTCAACCTGACTTGCATCAGTTGCAAGTCTGGTTGCAAGTTGAACCTTGCTCAAATGTTCACCAAATACACTTTCATTAAAACCTGACAGTCGTAATGTCAATTAGTCTCATGGTTTAACATCCAGAATTTGAGTTTGCACAATGTTTTAAGAAGTTGATATGCACGATTGTGTAACACTCCTCAAACTCTTAATATATTTAAATACTATTTAAAGCCTAATTAGAGTGTAAATGTTCTCCAAGACTTTATGTAGTTCCTGTAACACAAGTACCAAATAACATCACAGAATTTCAAGTAGCTCTTTAGTCTAAAAGAACTACATGCAGTATGCATGTTCATGCACAAGGAAAGGACCTAAAATTAATGGTCACAGCCAGAATAGTGGTTACTTTTATCCTGATTGCCAGTAAAATTAGTAGGCCAATGACCAGTAGGAGGAAGCCCACAGTTGAATCCATCCTGAGGGGATTGCTTTGCTTGAGAAACCAAAGAGAAGTTGGTAAGCATTTTCTCCAGTGCCCAAGACCACATCCTCCATGTTTTCTTGCCCTCCAGATTTAGTCAAGAAGGTGGAAAAAAGAAAAGAGAGGGAGAGAAGGAGAGAAAGAACAAGGGGGAGAGAAAGGAGAGGGAGAGAAACTGACAGAACTGACAAAGGAGAAAGTAGGGGAGAAATGGGGGGGCAGTGGGGGAATCCTGCCGAGAGAAACAATTGGGCGTTAAGCCACGCCCCTGTTTCCTAGGTAACCGGGTAAACAGACCTTCGTCGTCTTTTCATCCATCAACTCCGCTAGGTGTTAATTCGTAGCAGGAAGCTGCGGGCAGGGAATCTGAGTGGAGATGTGTTCTTTCGTGAGAATGGGGTCCCCCACAGGTTTGGGGCACCCTAAGGGATTAGGAACTTCCCTTGAGCCAGGTACAGACTTCCCCTTTGAGATGAGTGCTGTTGGAGGAATGAGGGTGTCTGAGAGGAAATTTCCCCAGAGCATGGAGGTTGGGCTCACTCATGAAAGAAAGGATGATTTAGGAGAGAGGGGGGGCGTCATGGGAACAAAATCTCCTACAGAGTTAGGGTTCAGAGTGGGATTAAGAAAAGAAGATTCCTCATGTAGGGAGGACCTCTTGGTTAGTAATGGATTTGAGAGGATGGCATCACCAGAAACAAAATCTCCACTGAGCAAGGAGCTTGAAATGAAATTAAAAAGACAGAATATTTCTAGGACCCTCATGGAGAGCGGCAATTTAGGAGTCTACGGGGTCTCAGCCTCACAGGAAAGGAAACCTCCTCTAGGTATGGTGCCAGGAAGAGTGGGTTTAGAAAATGAGTGTCTTCTGGCAGGGTGTTCTGGAAGGGTAATACAGCCTTCCTTAGGCATGGTGTGCAAAAGTCCACAGGCTCTAGGGAGCAGGGCTGGTTCCGCTAAATGGTTAGGGGCTTCAGCAGGGAAACAGCCTGCTTTGGATATGGAACCTAGACAGGAACTGGGAAGAGAGACCTGTGTGGTAATGAAGCCGAGTGCAGAGATAAAGCCTCCTGCAGAGGTGGACACCGGTCTGGAAGAGCCAGATGAAACAGGCCCCCAAATGGGCTTGGTGATAGAACCTTCTGAATGCGCGTTTGCCCAACAATCTGAAGAGAGAAAGGAGACTGAAAACCATGAACCTGTAGTAGAACCTCCAGATCACATCAGACCTATATACTCTGGGAAATTTTTTGATCGGATGCCTTGCTGGCCAAGTGTAAGTTTTTTCCTAGTTCTTTTCCTAGGAACTGTGGAAAGCCATGCCTTTATCAAGATGACGAACTGATGAGACTTGTTTGTGTTCGTGGAGTCAAACTGCAAAGATTTCATTAGGATTCTTGTATACCTTGTCTGTTGGATTCTTTCCAGCTTTTACTTTGTCTGATCTCCTCTCACGCTCTGCCTCTCTTCCTGGATGTCAGCTTTGTTTTCTGTGCATACCAGTGGTTCCTCTGGATTTCTCCTGCCTTTCTCCTCTGACTTTCATTTTATTTCTCAATCTGCATTTTCTAAACCCTTTTACTGAGATACATGTTATATCCTCATAGTCATGTAATGAAGGGAAACAAAAAAATATTTCTCTTATTCATTACTTATTCTGTGAGTTATTCATTCTTTCAGCAAAGACTTGTGGTGGCCATTTTGCTGGATGCAGAACAATATAAAATGAAAAATACATGATCTCTACAATCTAGGTTTAGACATCCATTTCAATGTTGGAGACACATAACAAGTATTGTATAGATGTCCAAATGAATGAAAAACAAATGTGACTTTTCCTTCACAGAAATATACTGTAAGCACAGAGCTCAGTGGAAAGATTGGACAGCTCTCTTTGAAGGAGATGGGAAATGCTTTGCCTAGGAAGTAATATTTGAGCAAATTTAGAAATCTCAGATGGAAAACAAGGTTGGAACATTTTTGGCAAAGAAAGGTATAAAGCATGAGCAACGTTTCTTGTGTTTGGGAAATATAAGCAATTCTTTTTATCCAGCATGATGTTGAGAGATACAGATGAAAAAGAATTATGTGAACAGGGGTGCCTGTGTGGCTTAGTCACTTAAACATCTGACATCAACTGAGGTCATGATCTCGTGGCTCATGAGTTGGAGCCCCACATCAGGCTCTGTGCTGACAGCTCAGAGCCTGGAGCCTGCTTCTGATTCCGTGTCTCCCTCTCTCTCTGCCCCTCCCCTGCTCATGCTCTGTCTCTCTCTCTCTCAAAAACAAACAAATAAACAAACAAACAAAAAAGAAATATGTGGACAAAATCTAAATGTCCAGGATGCAGGGGTATAACATATGGATAGAAAACAATGGTGGACAAAATTTGTCTTTTGGAATGATAATTCTAACATCAATAATAATGATGGACTGGAAAGGGGAGATATTGGATGACAGGAAAAAGTTAGAAGGCTTTATCAAAATAATTATGGACCGAAATTAATGCAGAGTTAGAATAGAAAGGAGAGTGTAATTTTGGAAGCTTTTTAGGAGATGATATTGTTAAAAATTGCCTTCCATTTGTTCATCTGGGTGGTGAAAGACAGGAAAGTTGCTGCATGACTTAAAACTTTCTAGGTTGATAATGATCTCTTCTGGTTTGGTGGCAAATGAGTATCTGGTGTTGGCCATCCTGAGTTTGAAATATCTACGAGATATCTGATGAAGAAGCCAAGGAGACCATTGGTAATGTGAGACAGTTGGAGCCATGAGTAGCTTAGAAGTGTCTAGGCAAGAACCTTGAGAAACACATTTATGTGGTGGTCAGAGAAAGAAATGTGAATTGGGTGAGCTTTTTTTTTTTTATTTCTAGGAGAGAGAGAGAGAGAGACAGCGTGAGCAGGGGAGGGTCAGAGAGAGAGGGAGTCACAGACTCTGAAACAGGCTCCAGGCTCTGAGCTGGCAGTCAGCACAGAGCCCGACGGGCTCGAACCCACGAACCGCGAGATCATGACCTAAGTGAAAGTCAGACGCTTAACCGACTAAGCCACCCAGGTGCCCCTGGGTGAGCCTTTGAAAAGGACTTTACCTTATTTATTGTGCAGCTTCATGACATATCACAATGCCTGGTATATAGTGGTCATTTGGTAAATATATGACAAATGGAAGGAAGGCTGGATTAATAAATGGGAGAATGAACAGTTAGAGAAGGAAGGTGAGTCTGAGAGGGTGGTATTGAGTTACATAAAAGAAACATCCTTAAGATATTCTGAGAATAAAAGACTCCACACACTGAGATTTGACAATACAATTCTGCTGAAGTGGTCACGGGGATTCTGCAGAATTTTTTCTGCAACTGCAGACTTTTTTTTGTTCCCCTTGGGATTCAAGGTCTTCTTTTGTCTTTGACCCACTTTGCTTTCTGGTTCCCTTATTGGATTTCCCCAGCCAAGTGCTTTCACTTGACCACACCTGCTTCTCCTTTCTGGATTGGTTCTACAGTCTATGGCTTCAGACCTCATCTCATATACAGGCCACCAGCTTTTGGTTTCCAACAGAGGCAATTCTAAAACCTGTGCTTCCTCTTCCTCTCACATCCTCCTTTCTAAGTGTGATAGGACAGTGAAGAGTTTCAAGGAGAAAGTGACTAGAAGTGTCAAAACACCTATGATAGAGTAAATAGGATACAGATTAATTAAGGACATTAGCAACATTGTTAGAATGGCATAATGGAAAGAGAATTCAGATTCCAATATACTGAAGAGCGAATGGGGGAAGAAATTCAAATTGAAGAAAGTTGTTGTGAATTTTTTTTCCTTAAGAAGTGTGACAGTGAAGAGAAGAAAGATTATACTTAGGAATCTATTTATTTATTAAGTGAATCAGTAGAGGAGTTTGAGATAAAAGAAGAGAGATAATGGGTGAAACCAGATCCTAGATAAATAGGAGGGAGTGGAATTAGAATATAGGCGATAGAAGAGATTAGCATGGACTAGAAGTGGTATTTTTAGTATTAAAATATGCATTTTTACTGTAAAACAAAAGTAATAATATAGAAAATATAGAAAATGGAAATGAAAACAACTCAGAATCTTATCACGCTAATACAATGCCTACTAGCACTCTGCTGCATTCACATCAATGTTTATTAGCGGCTTACCATATAAACATCACAACTCATGGAACTCTGCAGATATTAGCTCATTTGCTGTCATAATAATCCTATGAGACAGCTATTTTTTTAAATTAATTTATTTAAATTCAAATTAGTTAACATACATTGTAGTATTGGTTTCAGGAGTAGAACCCAGTGATTCCTCACTTAGATATAACACCCAGTGCTCATCCCAACAAGTGCCTTCCTTAATGCCCATAACCCATTTAGCCCATCTCCCCACTAACCTTCCCTCCAGCATCTCTCAGTTTGCTTTCTGTATTTAAGAGTCTCTTAAGGTTTGCCTCCCTCTGTTTTTATCTCATTTTTCTTTCTCTTCCCCTATGTTCATCTATTTTATTTCTTAAATTCCACATATGAGGGAAATCATGAGATTTGTCTTTCTCTGACTGACTTATTTCGCTTAGCATAATACAGTCTAATTCTATCCGCATTGTTGCAAATGGCAAGATTTCATTCTTTTTGATTGCCAAGTAGTATTCCACACCATATCTTCTTTATCCATTCATCAGTTGATGGACATTTGAGCTCTTTCCATACTTTGGCTATTGTTGATAGTATTGCTATAAACACTGGGGTGCATGTGTCCCTCGGAAGCAGCATTTTATATCCTTTGGATAAATACCTAGTAGTGGAATTGCTGGGTTATAGAGTAGTTTTTTTTTTTTTTTATTGTTTATTTATTCTTTTGAGAGACAGGAGACAGGCAAAGAGAGAGGGAGACACGGAATCTGAAGCAGGCTCCAGGCTCTGAATTCTCAGCCCGGAGCCTGATGTAGGGCTTGAATTGGTGAACTGCAAGATCGTGACCTGAACCAAAATTGGCCACTTAACCAGCTGAGCCACCCAGGTGTCCCTGGGGTAGTTCTATTTTTAATTTTTTGAGGAACCTCCACACTTTTCCAGAGTGGATGCACCAGTTTGAATTCCCACCAACATTGCAAAAGTGTTCCTCTCGTTCCACATGTCCGCCAACATCTCTTGTTTCCTAGTTAATTTTAGCTATTCTGACAGATGTGAAGGGTATCTCATTGTGGTTTTGGTTTGTATTTCTCTGATGTTGAGCATCTTTTCATATGTCTTTTAGCCATCTGGATGTCTTCTTTGTAAAAATGGACAGCTGCTATTACTAAATCCATTTAAAGGTGAGAAACTGAGGCAAATTAGGTAGTTTGGTCAAAGTGATATTACTAGAAGGTGTTAGCCCCAGGATTTGAAGTCACAACTTCAGACTCAAGAGTTTGTATTCTTGACTATACCACATTTCTTGTGACATTTTTCTCCAAATGCATTTTTATGTAGTAATTATACTAAACATAGGTTTTCTTGATTTTTCACTAAGTATCATTTGATAAGATTTATTACAGTTTGATAAGAGTTGATAACATTTGATAAGTGTTATTACAGAGGCCTTAAAAGATCTTTTAATGATGAAAAAAATCAATATTGGCATACCTGAGTGGCTCAGTCGATTAAGCATCTGACTCTTGATTTTGGCTCATGATCGCATTGTCATGAGATTGAGCCCCATGTTGGGCTCTGCGCTGAATGGGGAGCCTGCTTGGGATTCTCTCTCTCCCTTTCTCTCTGCCCCTCTCTGCCACCCCACCTTCAAAATAAATAAATACAATATTTTTAAAAAACAAGATTTCTTTAAGCCAATATATGATTTTTTAGCTAATTAATTCTCTCTCTTGTTGGACATTAGATTTTTTTTTTCCAGATTTTTCTATGAAAGTAGTCTGTGAACATCTTTATATATCTTGGAATATTTTCCTTAGGATAGAGATATAGCAGAAGCCAAAGAATGGATCTTTTTGTAGTTACTGTTGCCAGATCCCTTCCTAAAAGATTGTACCACTGAATTTTAAAAATTAATAATGGTGAGGCGCCTGGGTGGCTTAGTCGGTTAAGCGTCTGACTTTCGCTTAGTTCATGATCTCATGGTTCGTGGGTTCGAGCCCCGTGTCGGGCTCTGTGCTGACTGCCAGCTCAGGGCCTGGAGCCTGTTTCAGAGTCTGTGTCTCCCTCTCTCTCTGACCCTTCCCTGCTCACGCTGTCTCTCTCTCTCTCGCCTAGAAATAAATAAAACATTAAAAAAAAATTTAAAAAAAATTAATAATGGTTTGTAACACATTGTTTTATTCACATTTATTGGATATATGATGAGACTGAAAATTGTTGCATATGTTTGTTTTCATTGTTTTTCTTTCTTTCTTTCTTTCTTTTTTTTTTAAATTGAGAGAGCGAGCGTGCACATGAGGGAGAGGGACAGAGGGAGAGAGAAAGAGAATTGTAAGCAGTGTCCATGCTCAATGTGGAGCCTGATGTGGGGGCTTGATCCCATGACTTTGGGATCGTGACCTGAGACAAAATCAAGAATCAGGCATCAACTGACTAAGCCACCCCAACACCCCTGTTTCATTGTTTTTCTTATTCTTCTATCTGGTCCTCTTGGTGAGCTCCTATTATCTTAATTGCTTATCATTATGTAGGTTTGCCACTTGGGGTACATCAAGGTGAGCACAACCCAAGGAACTGTTGAAAGTAAAGAGCTTTTTATTGTTACAAGTAAGCAGACAAAGATAGCTTTCAAAGCACTGCCTCCCTGTGGGGCTAGTTTAGGCAGCTTTTATTCAGTGTTTTGGAAGAGGGGGCCAGGAGCTTGCATTTGCACTTTTGGTTCCATTGTGCATGCCTAGCATGTCAACATGCTAGTACATACGTTGCTTGTTCAAAAAATGATGGAAAGCTCTGCTCATAGAGGGAGAGCTTAGTCCTATAATGAGCTAAAGGTAACTTCAGGACAACTCAGGGGGGCTCTTCTGTAGGCCCTCAATGTTGATTCAGCTCAAACTGGCTCAAGTAAAGGGTCACCAGGTGAGACACACCCATCAAGGGGCTGTTGGGTGAAACACCTAATTGGGCATCTCCTTGGCTGGAACTGTTGGGTCTGTGAGGCAAAATACATTTCTTCTCTGCTTTTGTCCCTTCCCCTCTTCTGTTGCATCCCATTGCATCCTAGCTAACAATTATTTCTTCTGGATTTTCTAAGTAGGCAATCATATTGATACTTTGCCTTTCCTTTTTCAGTGTATATACCTCCTATCTTTATATTCTCTCTCTTTGCATTGCTTATGGTCAATAATACAATATTGAAAGTAGGTCTCTTTTCAGACTTTAATGGGAAGAATTCCTGTTTCACTGTCAAGTATTAGTTTTGCTGGAGATTTCTGATATATCAAATTAAGGACACCTACATTCATTCCCAGGTTGCTAAAAATGTTTAAAAATCAGGAATAGAGTTTGAACCTTGAGTTTTCCTCCACATTTGTTGAAATATATATTTTCCAAATTAATATCATTAATTTTCTAATAGCTAACTAACTTCATATTTTGAGCTAAACCCTACCTGGTTGTCATATAATTATAACATATTCCTGGATTTATGCTCGTATTTTACTAGCATATTTACATCTATGATCCCATATAAGATCAGACAGTAGTTTTTGTGCCATTTTTCTCTGAGTTTGGTATGAGAGAATGCTGGTTTAAAAAGAATTCCTTCCATATTTCCATTCTTTATGCTTGTATCAGTTTGTCCTTTATGTGTATTACCTGTTTCTTGGTAGGCTTGGTAGAAATTACATAGCTAAAAGAGGAAGGACGGGAGATCTGTCAACATTTTCACCAAGGGATAGAATGGTAACCTGTTTGAAGCCCCTGAGTTCATTCAGTCTTATAGGAGGAAGGAAGTTGCATTTGGTTGAGTCAAAATTCACCTGTGAGGTGAATTCTGATGGAAATCCCTGTTGTGAAGAGCCTGCTAAAATCAATCCTTGAGAACAATTGCATTGCATCAGGGTACATTCAGGGAATTGGGGAGCTCATCTCAATCAGGGCCTTCTCCAGTGTTGGGGGAAGGGGAGTAGAAGATACATCTCAAGGTAAGGACACTCATCCTGTTGTCCTTGAAGTTGCTGCCCAAAGTTGGTGTTGAGCTTTATGTGAAGGTCTGCTCTGATGGATTTATGAGATCCCATCAGGCCTTCTAGTCCTTCTAGTAAAAGGCATTAGTGTAGCAGCAAGGACCTGTATTCAGGAAAAGTTTCCAGGAAATGGTGACCTACAAAGAGGGAGTTTTAGAGTGTCCTTCAAGAATTAAAAAGATTCTGGTAAAAAGAGTTCTTCTCTGGATAGCTCATAAAGGGTCTCTTGGCTCTTAGAAAGCTCTCTGGTAGAGATCAAAATCCCTATAATGGTAATTTCTCCAAGACATCCTGAGACTGTCCCTTGATCCCCATTAATGCACTGACTATGACAGAAACACTGGGTTATTAGACAAAACAACTGAGCCTTTCAAAATACATGGTATTGAGCCCCTGATGTACAAAGAAGAAGAAGGAAGTACAGATTCAAATAAAGGTTAAAAAAATTATAGTGTCTGTAATGACTAGGGGCACCTGGGTGGCACAGTTGGTTGTGTTTGACTCTCGATTTCCACTCAGATTATGATCCCAAGGTCATGGGATTGAGCCTTGTGTCAGCTCTGAGCATGGAGCCTGCTTAAGATTCTCTCTTTCTCTGCCCCCTACCCTGCTTACACATGCATGCTCTCTCTCTCTCTGTAAAAATAAAAAAAAATAAATTAAAAAAAGTATCTACAATGATTAGACAGTATGTTAGGCATTGGTGCTATAAGGATGCCTGCTTTCAAGGAGCTTAGAGTCTATAGATCTGAGACCAATAGACAAATAATTTTATAATATGGTAAATGTCATGTAATTGGGATGCCTTATTTATTTTTTTCATTCATAAGAGCAGCTGATAGCTATTTGGGGAGAAGATTCATTTTGTCAGAATTTGCAAAGAACCAATCTCTGCAGAATTCTGAGAACTGAGTGGTTTCATTTGCATAATGGGTTCTGGGCAGAAAGAAATTGGTGTTATCACTCCTATTCTCTGAGATATTCAGAATTAAGGATATCTATGGATAAAACAGAGTGACCTTGACCAAGGCCCAGTGGGAGAGATGAGACTATTGTAATAGCCCACATTGAGTTTGGAGGCAAGAAAGTGGCATGATGATTATAGGTCAGTGGGTCTTCAGCAGCTAAAAATGATCTTTTTTTAAAAGTAAGGACCCGAATGGGAAGGGATCCATGTTTCTTTAACTCTTTGTTATTATTTTTCTTAAGTTTATTTATTTTGAGACAGAGAGAGAGCAGCAGAGAGAGAGAATTCCAGTACAGGGCTAGAGCTCACAAACCGTGAGATAATGACTTGAGCCAAAATCAAGAGTCAGATGCTTGATCAACTGAGCCATCCAGGCTCCCCTAAAAATGGTCTTGTATCCACCTTCCTGAGTGGACTTGAATCTTGGGAACCAATCATATGACATGGTCACTGAAATCTGTAATAGTGGGGACTGACTGAGGAGGTGGCCAAATGTGGCAGAACAGCTGTGATTAGGAACTGAGAAAGGGGGTGTCTGAGTGAGGATGTGGTCAGTGCAGTTGGGAGTTAGGTTGAGAAGACAGGTGGATATATTGAGGACAATAGGAACCAGGTTTCTCAGTGACAGAGAAAAAAGTTACCAATATGAAAAGGAAAAGGATAGAAGGAATCCTGCTTTGTTGGACTGTGAATGGTGGACACTCATGTTATATCTATATCTATGTCCATGTCCAAATCCATATCTATGTATCTACATGCATTTTATAAAACAGAGTATTATAAAATTGATATAGATGCTAGTATGTGGGAGTGTGTATACATAGATACATTTCTTACCTCTATTCTCTAAGAGGACCTAGAAGCAATGTACATCTGGTAACAATGAGCACACCAAAAACCAGACCTTCATTTCTGAATACCATTCTGTATTAAAAGGAATCAGGACTCTGAAGGATGGCTGACTCTAGGGTTGGTACAGTACAATATGAACTTGGAACACTTTTGAGAGCCAAAAAGTAAGAAAATTCTCAAAGAATAATGCAGACGTGTCAAGGGACACAAACAAGCTTGAAGGAGCTTTTAGTGAACCAAACTGTTGGGTTTGGGGCATTAAGTAAAATAGAAATCCATGAGCTCAGACCTAGGTAAATACATGGAAAATTGAACAAATAGCAAGAAAAGCAGGCTTCCCTGCAGTATAATGCCAATTAATAAATGTGGAGGGAATGATGGAATGAGAAAGTCACCATTTGGCAATCTTCCCAGTAGTAATGATTTAGGCAAGAATCTTCAATGGATGTTGAACAGTAGGTGAAAGTTTGGTAAGGAACTGGATATTTGCATAGAATAATTATTAATTGCAAAGGAAAAATAACTTTACAGTAGAGAAACGTAGCAGACATCACCTTTATTCAGTGACTAACGTTAACACTATCAGTAATAGCACAGATTGACAGTATATGCTCCCTGACAGAAGAACACAGCATTGTTTCTGTGACATCCCTGACAAAAATGTATAACTTTAATCATAAGAAAACACTAGTCAAACCTAAACTGAAGGACATTTTATAAAATAACTGGCCTGTTCTCCAAAAATGTCAAAATCATGAAAGACAAGGAAATAATAGGAACTGTTCTTAACTGAAGGAGACAAGAGAGTCATGACCACTAAGTGCTAGGCATGTGTGGTGGCTATGGAGGTGGCTCACATGTCCCTTGAGAAGGACTCACAGTGGGGAGCACAACCAGGTGACAGCTTCCTTCTGCTGCTCCCGTGGGGCAATTGCTGCATTCGTGCTCCAGTGATTGAGCATGGCAACGATACTAGGACTGGACTCTTTTTATCCAACATGGGATTTCGTTAATGGGAAACAGTCTCAGAGACCACTCATTGACCTGGCCAACATTTTCTGAGAACTGTGAGGTAGTCTGAAGCTCTTCTTTCTTAATACTTCCTTCTTGCTCTTCTTTCAGAGGTGTCATGGTCTGAAACGTCCCCCCTTTATCACTTCTTCCCCTTTATCTTTCATAGGTGTTTTCCCTAATAACCCTCTTACATGTCTGTGCATGGTGTCTGCTTCTCAGAGGAACTGAACAATCACGATGTGATCTTGGATTTGTTCTTTTTCTTATGAAGAACAGTACTGGGGCAACTGGTGATATTTGGATGGTATCCTTAAATTTGATAACTGATAATATATCAATGTTAATTTTCTGATTTTTAATTCCTGTTATAGTTTTTTTTAAGATAATAAACCACAAGGAAAAGTAAAATCAAGAAGAGACAACAGTTAAGAAATTTGAATAAATTTTAGAAAATAAATTTTAGAGATTTAGCATAGGAGAGAATGAAATTTGAGGGAAATCAGGTGGTAATTTCCACCAGAAATGATCTAGTTTGCCTGGGATAATCCCTGAGAAGGTCAGCCCTTGGGAGAAAGTGTAGTTGTAGTAAAGCTTGGATCTGAAAGTGAAAAGATCAGTTGTAAGTTCATATTCAGCACAGTTGGGCTTCTAATTCCACCTCTTCATCTAATGCTAGCCTGACTCCCTACATCTCTGCACCAACTCCCACTCCCTTCCACCAAATCTGTGGATTTATTTTCCCAAAGCAGATTTTAGAGTCAAAAATGCCAACTCCAAGATAAGGCAGGGATGTAGCTCCCTGCTAAAAATGGGTCATTAATAAATAAAAATATACTTTCTGTAATGCAGGTTCCCTGGCTTTCTCTCCCAGAGGATGAAATCAAAGACGTTTCCCCGACATTAACACAAAGACTAGAAATATTCAGATACATTTTTTAAAAATATTTTTTAAGTTTATTTATTTATTTTGAGAGAGACAGAGACAGCATGAGTCAGGGAGAGGCAGATGGAGAGGGAGAGAGAATCCTAAGCAGGCTCCACATTGCCAGCACAGAGCCTGATGCAGGGCTCAAATCCTGGAAACTGTGAGATCATGACCTGAGCCAAGACCAAGAGTCAGAGGCTTAACCGACTGAGCCACCCAGGCCCCTCAGAAATATTCAGATACATTTTGATTGGGGTTTTGGAGTGGTCTTGGGGGTTCAGAGCTGACAGCCAAGAAAGAATTCTTGAAGAAGTCTTTGGACAAAAAGGTTATTTTTTTTAAAGCAAGGAGACAGGACCCGCAGGCAGAAAGAGCTGCATTGGAATTGTGCAGAGTGACTGGTTACATACTGTGGAGCTGGGGGAGGTAAAGTCAAGAGGAAGTTTCTTAAAGGGATTTCCATATGCTAAAAGAAGACTCAGATGACTGGAAGCCTAGCTATTGTCAGGCTAAAGTTGTTTTTCCCTCTAGCAAAACACTCTCATTCAAACAGTAGGAAAACAAAGACAGTAGGGAGTTCCTGGAGATTACGCTATTGATAAGATAGCCTAGGTTTTGTAATTGTACTAAGATATTTGTAAACTGATGGAGACTTATGTCCTGCTTAACTATGACCTCTGTTAGTTAACCCTGTTGGTTTTCTTTTCTTTTCCTGTGTCCTTGAGCAACCAGGAATGCCTGAGGAATATCACACACATCCCCACCGCCTCCCACCCCCCCCACCCCAACCCCCCACTTCCCAGGGCAGGCGGTTGTGCTAGCTTGTGCTTGGCCCTCAGCTCGCCTTGTGGTCTCTCATCATATTTGATTAATAGTAGGGGGCCAGAAGGAAAGAATAGGTAAAATGACATAGAGAAAATTATCAAAGAAATACAGCCAAATTTCTTTGATTTTAGGATACAAATAAAGATTGCAAGGAATTAGGATGCCTGGGGGGCTCTGTTAAGTGTCTAACTCTTGATTTTGGCTCAGGTCATGATGTCATCTCACCATGATGTTGGTGAGATGGAGCCTTGAGTTGGGCTCTGAGCTCAGCTCAAAGCCTGCTCAATATTCTCTCTCTCTCTCCTTCTGCCACTCCTGTGCAAGCACTCTCTGAAAATAAACAAACATTTAAAAAGTTTGCAAATAGTTAATTGAGGATCAGGCCAAGTGAAGGAAAGAATACCCCTACCATGGATCATTACTGTGAACTTTCTGAAAAGTAGGGATATAGAGATGATTCTAAGTATATCCATAGGGGAAGAAGTCACATATAATGGAACAAAATTCAGAACTACATTAGACTTCTAAATAGCAAGACCACTTTTTTTTTTTTTAAGTAATCTCTATGCCCACCGAGGAAATTTAATGCACAACCCCAAGATCAAGAGCTGCATGCCCTACTGACTGAGCCGGTTAGGTATGATAGACTACCTTTATTTTTTATTTTTAAATGTTTTATTTATTTCTGAGAGAGAGAGAGAGAGGCAGCGTGAGCAGGGGAGGGTCAGAGAGAGGGAGGGAGACAAAAAATCTGAAGCAGGCTCCAAGCTAGCTGTCAGCAGAGTCTGGCGGGGCTCAAACCCACGAACCATGAGATCATGACCTGACCTGAAGTTGGATGCTTAACCAACTGAGCCACCCAGATGCCCCAATAGACTACCTTTTTAGAAAATATTTTAAAGTTCATTTTTTTTTGAGAGCATAAGTGGGGGAGGGGCAGAGAGAGGGAGAGAGAATCCCAAGCAGGCTCCACATTGTCAGCACAGAACCCAACTGTCAGCATAGAGCTGAAAGGCCAACTGTGGGGCTCAGACATGAACTGTGAGATCATGACCTAAACTGAAGTTGGATGCTTAATCTGATTGAGCCACCCAGGTGCCCCACCTTAGATCACTTCTTAAAGGACATTGGCATAATGCATTCAAAAGTGAAAGAGAGATTATTTAATACCTTGTATTTTATATCTAGCCAAATCACTAACCAAACATAAAAAGAGTAGAATAAAGATATTTTCAGGAATCTTGTTAAAAAAATTCAAGAGTAAATTTGAAGATCTCATGGGTTTTTTTCTAACAACTCATGAATCAGGCAGCATCCCCTTTGGAAGTGGAAAAGAGCTATGAGGAGCTGTCTAAAATGGAAGTCTTTTATAAGCAGAAAGGGCGGGGACAAGGAAGTCATTAATAAAAAGAATTATTTCAGGCCAGGTCACCTTTCTTTGGGTAGGGCGGGGCCTACTAACCAGATGACATCACAAGGGTTGATCAGGAAATTCCAGACTGATTGATTTAAAATTCCACTCCTGGGAAAGTCTGAAACTGCAATTAGGTTATGTATTAAGTTCTAGTTTGCTGACATGGAGCTTAGCACAAATGGCTCCATTTTAAGCCTTTTTTGGTTTGTTTTTTCTTTTTTCTTTTTTTTTTTTTTTACAGATACAAGGAATCAAGAGTTGGCTTTTCATGTATTCTTTTTTAGGACATGACTAAAGAATTTACTTCAGTGAAATGGGAATAGATGGGATTTAGGGAATAGGCAAATCTAACTCTGAAGCATGGCAAAGGAAAAATTCCCAGGACAAGAACTCTACACCAGACCTAAGAGCACTAGCTGAGATTAAAACAGGCAGAGGAAGTGCTTGCTATAGGAGAGCATATTTAAAAAACAAACAAAGAAATACACCCTAGAGATTTGACAGTTTGATTGGAATGCTTGGAAAAATTTAGAAATAGACATATTAATAAAAAGAAAAAAGCAATGGTTAGGAAAAAAAACATACCATGACATAATATATAACATACGTACTTATTTCAGCAGTGAACAATAACCTAATTGTCATAATGTAAACACCATTGGCTTTGTCAGTGTAACTATATTGGAGAATAAGAAAGTATGATGTAATCATATTGAGAAGTGTAAGCTACAGCCTTCTCCATCATAAAAGGGTACCAGTAGGTGATGTCTAAGACTAATCAATATGTATCAGTATAAGGGTTAGAAATGTGAAGATAAATACCAGAAGAAGTGGCTGAAAGTGTAGAAGACAGTCAGCTCTAGAAAGTAGGACTAGGTACAAATGGGGTAGGGAAGTGCTGTTTTTTATTACAACTCTTTGATTTTTGAATAAAGAACACATATTATTCAGGCAAAGTTAATTTTGAGAAAGAGAGAGAGAGAAAGAAAATAACAGACATTCATTAATCTAAGTCTTGAACTAGACCAGATGGCAATCTTGACATATCTGTATGGTGTATGTACATGTTTGACTTGAACTTGGGGGTACATAGACTTGTCCTTCTGGATGATAGGTCCTAAAATAATACTCTTTGGAGGTGAGTGGTGAATCAGGTAGGGAATCCTTGCTACAGGAACCACAAAGATGTAGATGAATATACCTTGTAAAATAGATTATTTGGTTTCATTTTTATTCCCTGGGTTTGAGACTTTGAAAAATCTAATAGTATTTCTTAAAGTGTTATTCCAGGCTGGACTTAATCATATTATGGGGAATTAATGTAAATTTGAAACCAAGAATTAAAAGGGCGGCACCTCTTCTTCTAAAACCAGTCTGTGGTTGAGAGATAGTAATTGGGAAGAAATCTTTAAGAGAAAGAAGGCAAGATTTATGTTATTAAAAACTCACTGTCTTACCTATATGGAGAAAAATTTTTCTTTGGTTACCAACCTTGGAAAATATGACTTTTATTTTATAAATGAAGTCTGTAGTAGAAACACTTAAAGAAAGAAAACTCCAACTAGGGGTTTCTATATATGGCTTTTCATACAAAGCTAATTTAGTGACACAAACAAATAAAACCTCTGAGGTCGAATTAATGGTAAATCACTAAATGATCTTTCCTTTTGAGATTTAAAATGTACCTTAGTATATTAAAGATCCAGCATTTCCCAAGTTTTTGCCAGCATAATTTTAATTTTTTTTAAAGTTTATTTTCAGAGAGACAGAGTGCAAGTAGAGGAGGGACAGAGAGAGAGAGAAGGAGAAAGAGAGAGAGAAGAAGAGAGAGGAGAGACAGAGAATCCCAAGCAGGCTTCATTCTGTTAGCCCAAAGGCCCATCAGGCCTCAAACCCATAAAACTGTGAAATCATGACCTGAGCTGAAATCAAGAGTCAGATGCTTAACGGACTGAGCCACCCAGGTGCCCCTGCCAAGATAATTTTAAAAATATATTCATTAACTGTAAGTGTTCATGTGACTAAAGTTTGAGAAACAGGGCTAAGGAGCTCTACCCATCCCTGGTGGTTCAAGAAGTTCCCTCCAAGGAGTTCATAGTACTAAAGAGTGTGTTTTATGGCCTGTTGGGGGATAGGGTTATATACTTAATGTTTGTTTATATTTCTTTCTTTTTTTTTTTTTTTTTTACAAATAGTTTATTGTCAAATTAGTTTCTACATAACACTCAGTGCTTATCCCCAAAGTGCCCTCCTTCATGCCCATCCCCCCCTCCCCCCCACATCCATCAGTCCTCAGTTTTTGTCAGCATTCAAGAGTCTCTCATGGTTTGCCTCTCTCCCTTTCCCCCACCATTTCCGCCCTTCTTCTCCCCCTTGGTCCTCCGTCAAGTTCCTCCTAATCCTCCTATACGTGCAAACATATGGTATTTGTCCTTCTCTGCCTGACTTATTTCGCTCAGCATAACACCCTCAAGGTCCATCCATGTTGCTACACATGGCCAGATTTCATTGTTTCTCATTGCCATGTAGTATTCCATGGTATAGATAAACCACATCTTCTTGATCCATTCATCTGTTGATGGACATTTAGGCTCTTTCCATGTTCTAGCTATTGTGGAGAGTGCTGCTATGAACATTGGGGTACATGTGCTCCTATGCCTCAGCATTTCTGTATCCCTTGGGTAAATTCCTAGCAGTGCTATTGCTGGGTCATAAGGGAGTTCTATTGTTAGTTTCCTGAGGAACCTCCACACTGTTTTCCAGAGGGGCTGTACCAGTTTACATTCCCACCAACAGTGCAGGAGGGTGCCCGTTTCTCCACATCCTCGCCAGCATCTAGAGTTCTCTGATTTGCTCATTTTAGCCACTCTGACTGGCGTCAGGTGGTATCTCAGTGTGGTTTTGATTTGTATTTCCCTGATGAGGAGGGATGCTGAGCATCGTTTCATGTGTCTGTTGGCCATCTGGATGTCCTCTTTGGAGAAGTGTCTGTTCATGTCTTCTGCCCATTTCTTCACTGGGTTGTTTGTTTTTTGGGCGTGGAGTTTGGTGAGTTCCTTATAGATTCTGGATATTAACCCTTTATCTGATATGTCATTTGCAACTATCTTTTCCCATTCCGTTGGTTGCCTATTAATTTTCTGGGTTGTTTATATTTCTTGGCTGGACCCTGATACCAAAGCTCCCTGAGGCAACAGAAAGTCTTCAGGAAGATCATTACTCTCTTTCTCAGGTTAGGGAGGTCATACAACCCCCCTAGGCTATCTTTCAGAGTTCCAGAAGTAGACTCAAGGTGACCATTAAAGCTGCTTCTAAATTCTGTCTTGTGTCTACATATACGTGATTATTATCCTTAGTTTCTGGGTGCTCTTGCTGCTGTTTTCCTTCTATTTGATGTCGTTTATAGACTTTTTGATAACCTTTTATTGCATTCTTTTGCTTTATAAAGCAGTACATAGTAGTAAATATTAAGAAGAATAGTATGAAGAAGAAAGTAAGTCACTTATAATCTCACCAGTCAAATAGAATCACAACTAGTAACTTTTTGTCTATGTGTTCTGTCTGTACTGCTATGTATAAAGATGTGATTCTGTGTATTTTGTTTTTTTTTCTTTTTGGTGCAGAAAAGGTGGTTTTATTAAAGCTTGAGGACAGGACCTGTGGGCAGAAAGAGCTGCCTCTGTGTATCTGCATGACAAGAATTTACATCGTTGTTTTAATTCACATTATGTCATGAACATTTTTATACTATTCAAAATTATTTGTATCCATCATTTTAAATGATATACAATAGTATATCATTTTTAAAAATATTTTTATTTCTTCTTGAGAGAGAGAGAGACAGACAGAGTGAGCAGGGAAAGGAGGGGCAGAGAGAGAGAGGGAGACACAGAATCCGAAGCAGGCTCCAGGCTCTGAGCTGTCAGCACAGAGCCCAATGTGGGGTTTGAACTCACAAGCTCTGAGATCATGACCTGAGCTGAAGTCAGACACTTAACTGACTAAGGCGCCCAGGTGCCCCTATAATTTTTGTTTTAATGTTTATTTCTTTTTGAGAGAGAGAGAGAGAGCAAGTAGGAGAGGGGTAGAAATAGAAGGAGACACAGAACCTGAAGCAGGCTCCAGGCTCCAAGCTTGTTTATGTCTATATAAATAAAACACAATTTCATTGTCTCAGTGGACCACATGAAAAACGACACAATAAATTTTTACCAAACTTGGGGCATATGTTTGGGATAGCCAAATTCAAGGTGTAGGTAATGGAGAAAAGAACATATTTATGTTGTGGGGCTTGATGGAGACACTTTAGGGGAGGAAAAATAATTTTCTCCCTACCCTTCTGAGTTCTTGTCTGAGACCCCCCCCCATAAAAGATTAGCAAGAGAACAACAAAGTTTTTTTAAAAATACATATACCTCATGCTTACATGGGAGATACCCAGAAAGATTGAATAACTCCCCAAGATAGCTCTAGCCACCTCCTTTAATACCATCTTAAGTTAAAGACAAAAGAAAGGTGTTGGGGCAAAGGGAAGTCCAGTTATGGGAGGTTGCCAAGAAAAGTATAGTAAACAAGGTTTTGGTTTGTCATGTAGATTTAAGTCAGTGTTTCCCTATTGATAAGACTGGAGACTTAGAGTCATTCTTTTCTTCCTGGTTTAGGGATGGAGACACATTTACAAATGATTTCCTTTGTTAAACATAAATATCCCTTATGAAAGGGTAACTTCTCTTGTTTTCAGAGCTTCTTTCTTACCTGCTGTTTCTTAGACTAATCAGCTCACAATAATCCTTATTCAGCCACCCTTCATACCTCAAAGTGATGAACAGACATCCTTGAGAACAACTGAAGCAAAGAGATCTATGACTGAGGCGGGGTGAGGGAGACTTGTCAGACATATTATATGACACTGTAGATAGAAATCAGATGTAATGGCTTCCATTTTTGTGTCCCTGTTAAATGGCATGAGGACATCATCCTACTCACCTGCTGATTTGCAATCAAATTGTTTTTCCTGTAGGCAACTCTATGAGGAATACCAAGGGCATTACTGCCCACAAAATGTTTCAGTGATAGAAACCTAGAATATCTACCATCAGACTTTTGGAAGGGAAGCCAGTATGAGGGACAGGTAGAATTATCTCTCAGTCCATGGGCTGATTGATCCATCAATCAATCCATCCTTCTTTCACCCACATAATTAGCTGCCAGAGCATCCCCATGTTCTTCAGCCTCTTGAGGCTGTTTCTCCATCGAATATTTAAAAGAGTGGCTGGAGCTCCTGTAACAGGTATAGCAGGAGAGACTGTATATTCCTTGATATCTCTGAGGTTTCTTACAATATTTAACTGAATTAAAAATCACTTGTATGTCTCCTCCCTTTTCTGTATGCTGCTTTAGCCCAATTTACAACACAGTCCCTTTCCCCTTTTTTAAACAATGTCCTCACATGATGTAGTTGTATGAATAGAATTTACTTGGGGCACCTGGGTGGCTCAGTCTGTTGAACATCTTTTTCTTGATTTGGGTTCAGGTCATGATCTCAGGGTCATGAGATGGAGCCCTGCATTGGGCTCCGTGCTGAGCATGGAGCCTGCTCAAGATTCTCTCTCTCCTCTGCCCTTCTCCCCACCTTATGCTCTCTCTCTCTCTCAAATAAATACATACATAAATAAATAATAATCATGTGTTAAAGACTTAAAAAAATTGAATTTACTTAAGATTTGGCATTAAAGCTGGACTGCTTCTCACTGGCCAATTTCTCATCTTGGTCCTCCTGGCCTCTCACTTGTTACAAGATATTTTCCTCCTCCCAGTTTCTCAATATTATCATTTCCTGTAATTCTTCTTTATTCTATCTAGCCCATCAATAGTTCATATTTTCTCACATTAAAAATTTTTTTTTTATTTTAGAGAATGAGCAGGGGAGGGGCCAAGGGGGGGGAGGAGAGAGAGAGAGAATCTCAAGCTAGTAGGGTTTGATCCCACCATCCTGGGATCATGACCTGAGAGGCCAAATCAAGAGTTGGATGTGCAATCGACTGAGACACCCAGGCCCCGATCTCCTATTTTTTTATTAAAGCAATTAAATTCTGTCTACCCATGTGTGTGGGCTTCCTCTTTTATACCAAGAGATGTTATCAAGATACTATCTTAAATCTTGATGGTTCTCCCCCTAAGAAGAATTCTGTACTTGATACTTAAAGTAATAAAAAGCTTTCACATACCATCTATATCCATGTATCTATATTTTTATCCAGCTATCTATTTGTTTAATCCCTGCCAACATCTACACATTTATCCATCCACCCAACCCTCAAGCTCTCTGCTTGTCTCCATCTTGATTCCTCCACAGCCCTCCAAAGACCCAGAACACTCTTTATGGGAAGTTTCTTTCTCTAATTTTTTGAAAAAGAAACTTATGCTTTGCACAAATAACTGTCAGCTGCCTTGAAATAACAAAGGAGAAACAGATAAAAAGTGTATCTCTGGGAATAAATAATTGTAATCTTTGCCTTGGGCAAAGGAAGAACAGATAAGACCCAAGTTAGAATTAAGTGAACAAAACCAAGTGCGTTGGGGCCACTCACTGAAGGAGCTTGGCCAGGAATGACATATTTGCATATGCCAAAAGTTAGGGTGTTGGTAGAAATACACCCAAATGCAAACATACCATACACACACACACTCAGAAGTACTTAATATTTTTTCTTGAACTTTGCTTGAATGCAGCTGTACTCTCATTGTACTGATGATATCATGCAACGGATAATTAAACATTTTTTCTGAAAGTTGAATCCCTCAGCATATCACAGAGAATCCAATAACTGGATGGATCACTGAAAATACTAGCATTATATATGTGTGTGTGTATGTGTGTGTATATATAAATTTATGTGTATGTATATATATGTATAATATATAGTGATATATTTAGCAGTTAATGTTTATTATATATCATTACTTTAGATTTCCTATGTTTCTTTTTTATTTCTTAATTGTGTTAAATAGTTGAAAGTAACTTTGTAGCATTAGAAGCATAGGCCAAACTTGAAATAAATGCCATTCTTCAAAATGCTCCATCCCTATGCTGACATGACCAACTATTTGTGTTTTTTTTCCCCTTAGGCAGGGAAAGTTATTCCTATTGGAGACAGAGTTGCAACCTGTTTGACTGAAAAACTTCCCAGGGTGAGTATTTTCAATACCCATTTTTGTGAATATTAGACAACTCCCGACATTTCTTGTGAAAGTTGTATAAACTTAAGGTGGTCAGTTTTGATTCTTTACTGTATTTTGAGGTCTTCTATTGATTTTGTCCAAGGAAGTAAAAATTCTAGGCTTAAAATTTCCAGCTCTATAAAAACTATTGGGGATACCTGTTATTTCTATAGAAAAGAGTCATTTATGTTATGCTTTCTAACCTGGATACTTCCTGGTTGTTTTCTAAATATAATTTTTAAAATATGTTTATTTCTATTTCTATAAAACAAAGACATTTTTGGAAGTTTCATTCTTTGGGTCTGTAGTTCCTCAGGTACTTACTATGCTCATGCAGTAAAGGGGGGTTTCATTGACTGATATGGATTAATCTTGCTAATATTTTAAAACTTTACTTAATTTCATTTTGTTGTCTCACTGTAGCTAATTACTCCACCTGCAGCAAAAAAATTTTTCAACTATAGATATCCACCTGCTGGAGCCGAAAGAGTATTTTATGGCAGAGCAAATGATCCCCAAATCGCACCTTATTTGACACATGGAATAAGATCTAAAATTTCCATACCGGTAACTCCTTTTCCGTTTTTCCCTGTCTGTTATTAACTTCCCAAGGTGAAATTGCACAAATGAGATATTAATGAAATCATCAGTTCCAATTTCCTTCCCACTCCTACTCTTGAGTAGTGAAAAAATCCGAGCAGCAACAGCCAAGACACTGTAGAGATATTAATAGTCTGAGCCACAAACTACACAGTCTCCCCTCAGATAATTAAGAGCCAAGTTGCACTCCATTTTTTTGGAGGAAAGAGAAATGCTGTTGGGTTTTGTTAGAATACAGAGAGGAGAAAAGCTGGATGATATCACCTCGAGGCAGTGCAGAGTGCTCGTGTAGACTTTGGGGTGACCCACATTTCTAGAATCTAAGTCAAGTGACTACAGAGCTCTCTTAGCTCTCTTCATAAACCTTCGATGCTCCTTGAAGGTTCATGTGTAGGCATGATTCAGCTTCATAGCTCCCATCCTGACAGTTCATTTGAAGATGAGCAAAGGCAAGGACAATGAAATGTTTTTCCTTCATCATGTTCTCTTCTCTCCAGCTACTGATTAGTTTCAGTTTTCAGATTTTTGCTTTTGGCTGTTGTTACATCTGTGCTTTATGTGATTTCTTTAGGCAAAGGTATTGATAAACCCACAGCCCATTACAACATTTCAACAGAAAATTAAAGATAAAAAGGAATCAGTATATTTAAGCAATCAGAGGGCACCATTAGGAAAATCTCATGATCAAACGCCAGGACTACCTAAAGGCCTGGATGTACTCCGTACGACATTTGGGACAGCAGTCGTCAGAGGTAACAACAACAACAAAAAAAATGGTGGGGAATTAGATGATAAAATAAGACTTCTAAAAAAAAAAGAAAAAGAAAAATAATTCTTAGAAAATGGTATTGAATATCTTGTTGACATGGCATTTGGTGGTGGTACAAATGATGATTCAGAATGAAAGATGGTATCATAGCAAGAAAATTATTCTCAGACCCAGAATCCTTAGAGTTTAGACATACCAAGCAGTAAAAATTCAGGTTTTGGAGGAAGATTCAGTGAATATAATAGAGGTGATATAAAGACAGGAGAGAGATTCAAGCAAGTTGATACTGGAGCCGGCTATGAAGTCTGCAACCCCTTCTCTATGAACATCCATTTGCGTGTTTTATTTCCACCAAAGCTTCCGATGTGTTCATAACTCTTAACTCTCTGAAACAGACCACAGAACAAGTAAGTTCGGCCAATGCTGTGTACCACACTCCATCCGTGCAGATCCACAGTGTCTACTGCATATTAACCAAATGCTGGCAGTGCGTAGAGGAGAAGTTTGCTCTTCTTTTGAGAGGAGTGGAACACATCTTTCAACCAACAACAACTTAAAATGGAATTGATCACAGGCCACTGTTTCTTCTGAAGCCCCAGCCTCCTGCCATGTTGTTGGGTGAATTTTCCTTACATCTGTTCCACATTTATCCCCTCCTCCCTTTTCAGGTATCTTACCCTTTTTCTCCAGGATTCTTACCACAGGAGATCTCAAATTCCATTTTTCTTTATCTTGAAAAGAAATTCAGTTTTCTTTGTTTTTCTGCACACATTAAGGCTCTATCTCAGGAACCTTACTTTTTTTTTTTTTTTTTTTTTACCCAAAGGTCCATTAGATTCTTTTCTTAATATAGCAATATCCACTCTGGAGATAAAATATGCCCCACTCTTGGGATGAAAAGTCTGCAAGATCTACACTTCATCGTATTAGATCTGAAGTTAAAATTAGGCAAAATTTGAAGCTTGAAAAAAATGTACTTTAAAGTAGATGATATATCTTTTTCCTTTTTAATGGGATTTAAAAATTGTATTTATGTAGACATAGAATTACATTACAATGATTCTATCATAACTGCTATCTAAGATTACATCATTCAATGTGAAAGTATTCTCAAGGTATACCGCATTTAAATGTATAATGGAAAGAATGTTCCAAAATGTGTGTATATCTATTCATAGCTGTAATAATTCATAAATCAGACAAAAAGTACTGCTTTACAGGTTTATTCTGAGTTGACCTACTTTCTGGGATTCTTAACTATTTGTTTATATGCTGTGTCCTGTCTTTCCTGCTAAATTTTCATTTGTGTTCTTTCAGAGTGCCCATGTAGCTTATCCCATTGGCATTCCTCATTTGTCATTTGTTCTAGTCAATTTAAATATGTTATAAATAGATGGAAATTACGTTAAAACTGATGTCATCAATTCTTCCTTTAGAATTATCTGCTAGACATGTAGTGAATCCACCAAAACCCTATGAAGAAGTATTTAAGGAAGGAAAGGAAGGACATGATCTCTATGTTGTTTCTCACAACGATTATTATGTGGGTAAGTGTCCTCCAGTGTAAAATAGGCCTGAGGATTTAGGACTCTCAGGTTTGAGGAGAGAAATAAAGGAGATTATGTGCATAAAGTTAAATGCCTGGCATATAATAACCTGATCAGTAAATAATAACTTATTATTCATAAGGTCATAACCCTGATGGCTAGGAACACATATACTTATGCATTTTGTATATTAGATGTAGAAATGTATGTATTATTAAAAGGAAAAAACATCTAAGAAAGGTTACATGTTAGTTTTAGGCTTAAAAAAATACACTTCTTTGACATAGAAAATAATACTGCTTGGATTTCTCTCCTTCTCTCTCTCTGCCCCCTCCCTGCTCATGCACACACGCTTTCTCTCTCAAAATAAAATAAACATTAAAAAAATAAAAAAAATATGATAATTGCAGAGAATTTAAATATCTCAAAAAATGGGGTGCATCTGGCTGGTTCAGGAGAGCATGTGACACTTGATCTTGGGGTTTTAAGTTTGAGTCCACACTGGGTGTAGAGATTACCTAAAAAAATAAAATCTTTGTGGTGCTTGGCTGGCTTAGTTGGAAAAACATGTGAATCTTGATCTCAGGGTCATGAGTTTGCACCCCAAACAGTAGAGATTACTTAAATATTAAAAGAAATACTTACATACATACACATACATACATACATACCTAAATATCTCAAAAAAATTGTAGAGATAGTAAATGTAACCTTGAAATTTCATTAGTCAGAGATAACTATAGTTTATATGTTGAACATCTTTTTAACCAGCAGGCACTAAGCCCTCTATCTTTAGTTAAACAGCAGAATATTCCCTGTGCTTTTGCGGAACTTGCTATATACATTAAACATTTTTTTATTTATTTAAAACATTTTTTAATGCTTATTTATTTTTGAGAGGGAGAGAGAGCAAGCGAGGGAGAAGCAGAGAGAGCAGGAGACACAATCCGAAGCAGCATCCAGGCTCCAAGCTGTCAGCACAGAGCTCAACAAAGGGCTGGAACCCACGAACCACGAGATCATGACCTGAGCCAAAGTCGGATGCTTAACTGGCTGAGACATCCAGGCACCCCAACCATTTTTTATTTAAAATAATATTTCAAAAATAATGGGGTGCCTGGGTGGCTTAGTCAGTTAAGTGTCTGACTTGATTTTGGCTCAGGTCATAATCTCATGGTTTGTGAGTTTGAATCCTGAGTCATGGAGCTCACTTAGGATTCTCTGTCGCCTTCCCTCTCTACCCTTACCCCACTTGCAAACATGCACTCTCCCTCTCTTTCTCTCTCAAAAATAAATAAATTAATATTAAAAAAATACTACGTCAAGGGCACCATTCGGTAACAATAAATATATGTCTATTACATCTTTTAAATTCATTTACTTTTGGTTGTTACTAAAGTAATACATGTTTATTTTCTAAAGTACAAAGAAACTCTCCCACAATTCCCAGTCTTTCACAGACGATCCTTTCATAGATGCTTTTCTTTGTGCATTCATATACGAGTATATGTGTGTTTTGCTCCCCAATATACGCACTTTTTTTACTTGCTCACCCCCCCCATTTAATGTAATGCTTCAGTTGTCTTGTAATATCAGTATCTATATTGTACTTTTGAGTACTACAAAATATATTGCTTATATATTGTTGTGAATGTGATTCTTTTAGGATATATTCCTAGATTTATGAACATTTGAAATATTTACTCTTAGAGCCAAACCATCCACCCAAATATGTGCCCCAATTTGCCCTTACACCCATAGTGTATTAGAGTTTCCATTTCCCATCCTCCTCAATTGTGAGCATTGCCAATCTTTATTTTTACCTGAGAGACAAATTATGATTTCACACTATTGTTTTTATTTACATTGTTTGGATTACTAGTGAGGCTGTATCTCCATCGTTTCTTAACCTTTTAGCTGATCTCTAGTTTTAGTCTTTCTTACTTTCTTATCTAGAAATAGAAGACTACATTAAGACATGAAAAAAGTACAGTATTAGATCTTGATTATAAAAAGCTCCCTGTTGGGTTCTCAGGCTTCACTTTCTCATAAGAGAGAAGTGAACATAATGAAATGGGAGGGCTGCAGTGTTCTGATGGTCTCACCAAATCAGCAAGTACAAGACGCCAGCCTCTCAAGTCTCAGCATAGTGGAAAGGAAATCTGTGGTCCCAAAGCACGGCAGTACCTCCCCTGATCTTCAGGATTTCTGTAACGATCATGGGGCCTGCATTTTTCATCATTCATACATCTTTCTCCTACATCGTTTTCCTACTTACTTTCCGAACATGAAGACAAGGGGCAGCCCACGTGGGACAATGCTTGTCCTCTGTCGCCACATCTCTGCAATCCTGGCAGTGTTACAATTCTATTCGGTTCCCACTCTCATTTTCATTGTCAGTGAGAGAGCATAATGTACTTCTTGCAAGATAAGGTTATTTGTGTTGCTTCTTCTTTTTTTTTCTGCAGGAGAAGCAAAGAACCGAAAGTATAACCCATCAAGTTTCCATAGGTTTGACTTGTATGGGGTCCCAACACCACATTTTAATGATGGACGAGCCATGGCAAAAGCTTTATATTGGCTCCATGAGCTACAAATGTAAGTTTAATTGTATCGTATCCTGAAACAGGCTTTAGATATTGTGGCACATTCATTTGTAGAGGAGTATGTTGATTAAATTTATTTCTTGAAGAGGCGTAATGCATTGACATGGTTCAAACATAAAACTAATAGAAAAACATATACAATGATATGTCTTCCAAACTGTCCAGTTCTCCCAGAGATAACCATGATAGTGTGTGTGTGTGTGTGTGTGTGTGTGTGTGTGTGTGTATGTGTATCATTCAAAAGTTACTTCATGTAAATCTGAAGATATCTATTCATGTTTTTAATCTATAGAATCACCCCTATTCATGTTTCTTAAAGATGTGGGCTTTCATATCTATACAAGATGGTCATATCATATATAATTGAACTCTCATTTATCATTCAGTTTTGTTTCATAGTTATTTGGGCAGCTGAGTATCTGACTTAATTCTTGCAAACTGTGAGCTTTTTATGCTGAATTCTAGATAGGACTACTTGCCTAGAAAATTAAAATAAAGCTGCTTAATTTTTCATTTTCTGTGTTATATTTTATATATAAGTTAACACTTAAGCATTGGGAGATTACGAATAATAATTCGTATTTCCTCCTTTGCTTAAAACATCAGAAGATGGGAAACACTGATATAGAGTCTTGAATGGTAGCCCCCAAAAAAGACATGTTCATGTTCTAATTCCTAGAACCTATGAATATCATCTTACGTGAGAAAAGGATCTTTGTAAGCGTAATTATGTTAAGGATCTCGAGGTGAAGAGGTCATTTTGGATTATCTAGGTGGGCCCTAAATCCAATGATTAGTGTCCTTATAAGGGAAAGCAGAGGGAGATTTGAGACAGAAGAGGACAAGACACATGGAGAAGAGGTGACATGAAGATGGAGAATGACATTAGCTTCCAGATGTTGGAAGATGCAATGAGTAGATTCTCCCCTAGAGCCTTTGGAGAGAATGCAGCTTTGCTGACACCTTGATTTCTGACTTCCTGCCTCCTGGAATTGTGAATGTTTTTGTCTATTAAAGCCACCAGTTTGTGGGAATTTGTTGCAGCAGCCACAGGAGCCCAATACATTGTGCCTGCACTTCTACACACCAGTCATGGGATTGGGTTTTGCTTTGCCCTCTGCCCTCTTTAAAGGAGACACTGGCCATCCAAGTGTCCATGGGCCTCGGTGTGCACACAAAGTTTGCCTTCCTACAGATACTCCACCTGCCTGGCTCATTCGTCTGTGTGGCCCCTGTGATAGCAGCTCCCTATGACAGAGGCGAAGGGCTAAGTACATTATGTGTGATTAATTTAATTTTATCAACAACTCTATGAGGTAGGTGTATTATAATTTTTATCTTTTCCATCTTACAGATGAAGAATCTGAGGTACAAAGAAGTTAAATCATGTTACCCAATATCGTGCAGCTAAGAAGTACTAGGGGTAGGAATGAAACCCAGGCAGTGTGGCTCCAGAGGCTGTATTCCAGGTGTATAGGCAATGGAATCTGTGATCACAGGCCTGAAATACTGATCTCCATTTCTTTTCTACTTTTTTAGTATATGAGTTTCTGATACTTGAATTATTCTAAGCAATAATGGTAAAACAGCAACCCTAAACAAATTCTTGTAATATTATACTAAACCCATATGAAATAGTTTTCTTTAGGGTACAGAAGAAGAGCCCATATAGCAAACATTTGTTAACCTATTAATATTAAAGTAGTTCAACCATTATTTAAGGATTATTAAGGATCATAGATATATAAATTAAATATAGAAATTAATGCCTAAAGGGAGATAACAAAATATGATTTATCCATCTTAAAGCTTAGAAATATAAAGCTGCTATCAAGTTATGAAAGATCTAAAATAAACACATTAGGGGCGCCTGGGTGGTTAAGCGTCCGACTTTCGCTTAGGTCATGATTTCGCGGTTCGTGGGTTCGAGCCCCGCGTCGGGCTCTGTGCTGACTGCCAGCTCAGAGCCTGGAGCCTGTTTCAGTCTGTGACTCCCTCTCTCTCTGACCCTCCCCTGCTCACGCTGTCTCTCTCTCTCTACTAGAAATAAATAAAACATAAAAAATAAATAAATAAAATAAACACATTAATGGCAATGTGGTCCTTAAGAACATCCTAAGCGCAGAGCCTTTAGGTTATTAACAAGGACATATTTATCAATGATTTGGGAGATAGTCATAGAAAAATACACTGAGTACAACCAAAACTAATGCAGTGTTATGTATCAATTATATCTAAATTTAAAAAAATACACTGAATTTGGGGTTTTTTTGTTTTTTTAATTTATTTCTTGTTTTTTCTTTTTTTTAAATGTTTTATTTATTTCTGAGAGAGAGAGACAGCATGAGCAGGGGAGGATCAGAGAGAGAGGGAGACACAGAATCTGAAACAGGCTCCAGGCTCTGAGCTGGCTGTCAGCACAGAGCCCGACGCAGGGCTCGAACCCACAAACTGTGAGATCATGACTTGAGTCAAAGTCGGACGCTTAACCGAGTGAGCCACCCAGGCGCCCCCAAAATACACTGAATTTGTAAAAGCAGGTAGCATGCAGGGATCATTTTCCTCCAACTTGTCTCTACCCCCAAAGAAACATCATTGATGGAACAATGCTATTTGATCATACTTCTTGTATTTTGAAACTTAATTATTGCTAAAGCAATAGAGAGATTCTTCATTGCTTTGGTTTGCTGGATTTTTTAATGTTTATTTAGTTTTGAGAGAGAGACAGAGTGTGAGTGGGGGAGGAGCAGAGAGAGAGGGAGGCACAGAATCCGAAGCAGGCTCCAGGCTCTGAGGTGTCAGCAGAGAGCCCCATGCGGGGCTCAAACCCACGAACCACTACATCATGACCTGAGCTGAAGTCAGACGCTCAACTGACTGAGCCACCCAGGAGCCCCTGGTTTGCTGGATTTTTTCAAGTGTATTTATTTATTTTAATATATAAGTTAGAGAGAGAGAGGGTACGAGTAGGGGAGGGACAGAGGAGAGAGCAAGAGAGAATCCCAAGCAAGCTCCACACCATGAGATCATGACCTGAGCTGAAGTAGGACAGTTAACCAACTAAGCCACCCAGGTGCCCCTGGTTTGCTAGATTTTAAAAAGCAGTCACTACTTCATTCTATACTGTGTTGTCTATTATAATTTTGGAGTTAAGCCTGTTTACAATTTAAGGTATCTCAGTTTTTATTTTAATGTAAATTTGGTTTACGCTTAACTTTTAAGGGATATATTTCCTCTGTAAAACTACCTCTGTCTATATTCTGTTTATTATCTTTGGTTTGAAAAGTCGGAATCTTCATATGATGGGAGTGTGTGTGTGTGTGTGTGTGTGTATGAAAAAATTCACACAAAGTCTTTTACTCTCGGTTGTTTAGTGAATGCTGTGAGGTTGTGCAATGATTTTGAAGGAATGGTTAGTTTGACACACATGGCTGCTAACAGATACTTCATAGTTAGTTCTCCTAGAAACATAATCCAGGCACTTTTACGATGAAAGGAGTAAGCCCCGTGATTTATAATCCTTACCCACTTCATCCCTACATATTTCCTAATCATGCCCTTTGGAGCTGGTTTTTAGAATGTCAACCTTATTTGTTCAAATTATGGCCCTTAAACTGCCATTGATTTATTCTGACTTTACCCGTATTGTTCTTTTTTTCCCCCTTCTTGAACTAATGGGAAGTAAATGGAGACATAAGAGATGAATTACTTTATATTTTGTCTATTGTTTCTCCACAGAGTGTCTCTCTTCTCCAGAAATTTATTCAGCTCGGTATTTCTATAGTACAGGAAACAGTTTTAAAAGCAAATGGAGTTTAAGAATTTAATGTTCATTGTTTTTAGTCTTAACAAAACAATAGAGAATTTATTAATTTTAATGTTATTAAATAGTAGTGTTGTACTTCGCAGTTTTCAAAAGAAACCTTGTTCATTTAATCACAGTGATAGAAGTAATGAAATTATATTACAGAAAATTGGCAAAATAAAATCACCCATAATTCTGTCACCAAAATTCAGCCATTATTATCTTTTTAATGTATTTCTTTCTAGTGTAGCTTCCTGCATAAATGTTTACATAGCTTTAATCACCATGCAATCCTATTTTATATCCTGCTTTCTCACTTCACATAAAATAATTTTATATTGCTGTGTATTCTTTTTTTTTTTTTTACAAATAGTTTATTGTCAAATTAGTTTCCACATAACACTCAGTGCTCATCCCCACAAGTGTCCTCCTCCATGCCCATCCCCCCGTTCCCCCCACATCCATCAGTCCTCAGTTTTTGTCAGCATTCAAGAGTCTCTCATGGTTTGCCTCTCTCCCTTTCCCCCACCATTTCCCCCCTTCTTCTCCCCCTTGTTCCTCCGTCAAGTTCCTCCTAATCCTCCTATACGTGCACACATATGATATTTGTCCTTCTCTGCCTCATTGCTGTGTATTCTTAATAACCAACATCTGAAATGCATGTGTATTCTTGTTATTGTGATATAATTTAATCACCCTCCATGACTAAACATTTATCTCTCTTTTTTTCATTTGTAGTCAATGAGACTACAAACATTTATATATATATATATAACTGTCCCACATTTTAAATTATTATGTGGATGATCTTATGATTGGTTCCCAGATATAGATAAAAGGAAATGACCATTTTTGTGCTTTTTGAATCATATTACCAAATTATTTCCAAAAAAGATTATAGTAATTTGCATTTACCAAGTCTTTTACTATACATTGTGCCAGGGTTAGGTATTCTGTCTCTATATTTGCTTATGCACTATGTTAAAAGTGCCACTTCGGGGGCGCCTGGGTGGCTTAGTCGGTTAAGCGTCCGACTTTCGCTTAGGTCATGATCTCACGGTTCGTGGGTTCGAGCCCCGCCTCGGGCTCTGTGCTGACTGCCAGCTCAGAGCCTGGAGCCTGTTTCAGAGTCTGTATCTCCCTCTCTCTCTGACCCTCCCCTGCTCACGCTGTCTCTCTCTCTCTCTCTCTCTCCTAGAAATAAATAAAAAAATATTAAAAAAAAAATAAAAGTGCCACTTCGTTATTCTTTTATTATACATTTATTACTGGACAGTATCATAATTTCTCCATCTATTTGCTTACTAAGTGTGACTTATCTGTTTATACCCTTTGGTTATTTATTTATTTGCTGCTTAATTTTAGAAATTTTAGGAGTTGCATTTATGATAATGATATTAACCCCTTGGTTTTGTTTACTGAAAAAATATTAAATTTGCTTGTCTTATTCTTTATACAAAATTTTATATTCTACTATAAACTTATCTTTATAATAGAATATAAATGATAGAAGAATGAACCTATACAGCTTTTTTTTAGCATATAGATTTTTTTTTTGAAACTAGGTATGTTTTGATGACCCAAATGATACTATGGTATTCCTCACCATCTGTGTATTTTGCAGCCAAGAATACTTAGGTAATAGAGATGCTTGACAATGTTCTAATTTTATAGGAAAAGAGGAGCAAAGATTGTATCGAAGAGAGTTGATGATTTCAAAGAAAAGTTTCAACATCAACTTGGAAGAGTTTTAGATCCGTAAGTTCATAATTAACTTTGAATTGATAGTGTCTTTGGATACAATGTAAAAAGTGCTCTTGTGGTAAATGTTGGTTTGTTTTCTATTAGGTTTTATCCATTAAGTAAGAAAATCATCCTTTCATATTAGTCAGGGAACCCTACTAGCTTCTGTAGAGCCTGGGGTTCTAGGAAACTGCTGAGTCCTCTGAAAGGAAGAGGGCATTCGGAGAAGAGGGAGGGAGAATTCTGTGTAAAGCTTTATTTCTGGGATATTACTAATGAAATTTAATTTATCATGTTACATTTCATTTTTTTTTTTCTCTCTCTCTCTCTTCCCTGTGTCTGTCTGTCTTCCTGTCTGCCTCTATTTCCATATTCTGCTTTGAGTCTATTCTTAATTTTCCTTTTAAATCTGGGCTATTGAAAGCCAGGGAAAGCTTTTAGCCATTGCTAATGCAAGCGGGAGGTTGGACAGAGGATCTGTTGGAGAACTTCTGTTTGATCTTCATAGTTTGGTTATAGGAGAAATATAGGCTATTAAAAACATATGGCAAGTGTCTAAATTCCAGAGATGTGCTGAGTATTTTAACTAAAGGATTTGTTTTCTTTGATAGCATTGCAGAAACAATGAATGTTCCCCCAGACCACACATTTGGAGCTTGTCTCCGTGCTGAGGAGTATGGTAAGTATACAAACTTTCCCCTTCAAAACCAAACAACAACCTCCCCACAAAGTTACACTGTTAAACTCACCATATCCTTCTCTCAAAGCTTCTAATTTTAAAGGTTTAAAACATTACATTAACATTAATGAGAACAATTTGTAGCACAAGAGAGAAAAAAAAATGTTCATATTATGTTTGAAACATGTACAGTTTAAAGCCTTTGTGAATGAACACCTTAAGTGTAGTCAAGACTCAGAACTTTGTTTAGAAAACAAATATGGCCTGTATTAAATAAGCGTTAAGTTGAGCGAAGCAGCTTTTTAGTGAATTCGAACGTCGTACAAGGCTCTTGCTACCCAGAATGTGGTCTGCAGACTGGCGATGTTGGTGTCCCCTGAGAGTTTCTTAGCAATACAAAGTCTCAGGCTCCACCCACATCTACTGAATCTGAAACTGCATTTTGCAATATTCCCAGGTGAATTGTAGGCACATTCAAGTTTGAGAAACCACTCTGCTCTACAGCCACATAATTAAGAACCACTCTCTTCCCACCAGCCAATCAATCAATTCATAAAATGGCAGAAGAAACTTGCCAGGATTTTGTCTTTCTTTCTAAGCCGTCTATAGGGTAGACATCCAAAGGCAAGACTATGCTAAAGCTTATCAGGATTGCGCTAAATATCAGTGGTTTTCAAATAGTCTGCAGTCTTCCTGCATTAAAATCACCCAGGGAATTTATGAAGTACACAGGTTCCTGGGACCTATACCCAGATGTTTTGATCCAGCAGGCTCTTATGAAAACTTAAACTCGAGTTGAAGAATGGCTGCTAAAAAGGTTTTAGCTAAAGCCCACTCACTGACAAATAAAATATACATTTATTGAGCTTATGCAATGATGTTTTCGCACAACATTAATCGCATTAATTAGGAGATTATATTTTGGGTCTGTTTTTTAGATGAATTGTTACATGTTTATTGTATGCCAAAGCATCTTAGAGGCTCTTCTTACCTGTAAGAGTGGTTCAGAGATGATTTAGGAAATGCATCAGTGAGCCTGGAAAATAAATAGGTAATCATGGTCAATTCTGCTTACTTGAGGGCAGGCTTCATGCTGGTGGGTGCTCCATCTTGCTATCTGTTGGATCCCCAGAGTCTAGCATACAGTACATTTTTCACAAATATTTATAGCATGAATTGGTGAATCTAACACATAGTTTATCATTTTGACATTTTGACAGCATTGACAAATTTCCTAATAGTTGATCGAAGTTATCCTTACAAATTGAATAAGATAGTGTTACAAAATGAAAAAGAACACTGACATTAATAATTTTAAAAATATTTAAGTATCCTTACCAGAATTGGTGCTGCATAGTTTAACTGTGAAACGGGACTGTTAAGTCCTCTCTGAACTTTTTCTGGAGTTTATGGATGGACGCAGATTAACTGTAGGCTCTCACCTTTTGTGACCATTGTTGGGGTCAAAGAGTAGCATTGAACGCTCCTGCTTGTAGGGACCTATTGATTTCTTTACTGGGCCTGAATTTCTCCTTTTTACTTAGTATGGAAATAAAGGGAGATGTACAAATAATGTCTCATCCCTAAGGCCTGGAGTTACTGGTTATGTTAAGATGCCTCCAGGAAGTGTGCAAGGGTTGTGCCCAGCTCTGAGAACACACCAGAACCAAGACCAGTGGACAGGGCTGCATCATGGGAATTGGTTGCAGGCAGAGTACAGTTAAAGAGCTTGTTTCACTTTTCTGATGGCCATGGAATGGTAGCGAGGTCATGGTCTCTCGGGGCCAGAACTTGTACGCCTGATCTGAGCTCCTTAGAGATGACTCTTGAGTGATTTCAAGTGTTTTGACATGAACTTCATAGAATATTCTTTCAGGGCCAGGCCAGGAGAAGGTATCAGCATATATCTCACTCACCAGGAGTCACACCTCCTAGTGAAGAGTATAGTGGCAAAACCAGATGGACTTGAAAAAACAATCATTCAAATGGTTATTTTTGGATGTTAATGGAGAGGGAAGGCCTCTGAAGATAAAAACTCAACCAAGAGCCATCTTATGGAGGAAAGAGGACCTTTATTTTACAGAAGAGCCACCCAAATGGTTTATATCAGGGGGAAGGAATGTGGAGGAGGAGAGGAAGCCATGCTTATTTGCCAAAAATCACTTTCACTGTCACTATCTCCTCTCACGGAGCCTTCTTCCTTATGCTTTGCCCACATGAAAATGGTTGTCTGATGAGAACTGATTCCATTTTAGATGACTTTGTTCTGAGACACTTGCCAAGTTCCTGGAACCAGCATTGGCTATAGGCTTCTCACACATATCTACCCTTAAAAATATGACTTTTGTCAGAGTAGGTGGGATTAGCTCCTGATTTTATAGTAAGAATCTCAGAGGTGCACTGAGTACCTATTGAAAGAGACCTTTGACAGAGCCTAATATAGGGATTTACATAAAGTAGGTATAAATGTTAGTTGCTGTGAACTGCACTAATGTAGTGATTTAAATGATTCCATTTAGGATGTGACAGTCAACTGCCAACATGACCTTGTCCCAAGATAGCAGGAAGGGAGGGGTATAGGCCAGGGGAAAATGAACTGAGGCAAAAGGTTCCTTCTGGTGACATCCACCAAACCATCACATCTGAAGCAACGAGGTCACCTCTAGTCTGATCTCTGTCACCGTTAACATCCAAGGAATGTTTTCCAATAGAGACTGAGAAGGAATGGGGCTTATAGGTGATGTGTATGTTTGTACTTTCTTTGAGTCATAATATGGGGAAGTTATGAAGGATAAATGAAAGCAAGGGCCAGGTCTGGGGCAGGTGGGGATGGGGGGCATGTGATAGGTGGATTGCAGACTTTATTACTTCCAGATTACTGAGGGGATTGTGGATCAGGACTCAGTTAATGGAATTGTGATGAGGGCTGGTCTCCTGTGCAGGTGATTATACTGGGGAAGCAGGGCTGAGAAATGGACACTTGATAATACAGAATGAAGACAGACTGAAAATTCCTATTAGAAAGGAGTAGGGAATTTGAGTTCTGTTTTTACGAGGGATCCCAGGGGTTTAGTCAGCTTCAAGGGACGTAGAGTGGCCCCATATGGACTCTGCCCCACTTTCAGACCCTCAGCATTGTAGACAAATGTTTGCTAAGAGGCAGACAGGCAAGGGCTTCACTATCTGAGGAAAGACAGCCTAGCAGGGCTGATGAATCCCCTCCCCCTGCATTCATTTTGTCAGAACTTTTTCATTGAGCAGAGAAGTCACATAAAACAGAAGTATTCGGTTTTATCAATTATGTACCTTTTTATATACAAGGATTCTCTTTTTTTTAAGTTATTAATTTTTAAATTTATATCCATGTTAGTTAGCATGTAGTACAGTAATGATTTCAGGAGTAGATTCCAGTGACTCATCCCCTATGTATAACACCCAGTGCTCATCCCAGCAAGTGTCTTTCTTGATGCCTTTACCCATTTAGCCATCCTCCCACCCACAATCCCTCTAGTCACCCTCAGTTTGTTCTCTGTATTTAAGAGTCTCTTCTGTTTTTGTCTCCCTCCTATACAAGGATTTTCTATCACACTGCATAATAGAATCAGAGTTAGGTATGAGGTTTTTTCATTCACAGAAGTTGCTAGATCTTTCTCTCTTTTAGGATGGGAATAATATTGACAGACTTTAAATTCTTTTACCTGAATTCAGATAAAGGACTTTTTCTGCCCTTCTTTAATAGGAGCTGGTGATCTCATCCATAACAGACTTCCTGGTGAATATCTTCACGGCAAGGATAGGCAGAGAGCCCTGATTGCAGCAGTGCGACATCACTTGAAGAAAGTTAACTACCAAAACTTTGACACTTTGCTGGCAGCCTTCAGGCACTATGACAAGGTCAGTAGTTGAACAGAATTTTCAGGACTATGCATGGGCTTACTGATCCTGGCAGGTTGGTGTAGATCAGGGGTCAGCACATTATGGCCTGTGGGTCAAATACAGCCTACCACCTATTTTTGTAAATAGTTTTATATGCCAGTTTATTTTGAATATTTTCTATGGCTGCTTTTGCACTATAGATGCAGAATAATGCATCAGAGACTGAATGGCTTGCAAAACCTAAAATATTTACTTGTTGGCTCTTGACAGTAAAAGTTTACTGACCCCTGGAGTAGATCAGTGGTTACCAAAGTGTGGTTCTTTTATCATTGTCAGGGTCACTTGGGAACCTGTTAGTAATGCACAATCTAAGGCCCACCCCAGACCTACTGTATCAGGAGCTTGGGGTTGGGGCCTGTGGACAGTGTTTTAACAAGCCCTGCAGGTGATTTTGATACACATTCAATTTGAGAACCGATATGGTGGATTAAACTGTAGTGTACTGGGGTCAAGGGGTCGGGGTGGCACCTAGATCCTCAGGGAAGATTTTCTGGGGTCTAGGTCATCTATACCTACAGCTGAGTATGTTCACAGAGTGCTGTCAAGGTCCAAGTCAAACTTAGAATGTCTCTCCCCTAGGGAAGCGGGGTGTGGTTTCAGTTTTGAGAGTATAAAATCATTCAGTTTTCAAGCTACTCTAAATTGTATCCTTTGATAAAGTCAGATCAGTCTAGGGCTACATAGTAACCTCACACCATTTTAAGCCATCATGGGATTGTTTTTACCAAGCTGCACTGCCTTTAGCTTACTAAGGTACACTATTGTGCAAATCTCTTGTGAAACCTAGCACAATTTTATTAGTGTGCCGATGAGGCTGTTATTTATTTTTGTCACATGCATCCTCTTCATAGAGAAATCCAGTCTTTCTAAAGGAAATAATTGTGTTTCATTGAAGTATCTGGTTTGTTTTTACCTCATGAACAGCATGGATTTTGTATTGATTGTGAATAGCTTTTTGACTTGGCCTCCAGGAAGCTCAGAGCCAATTCAACAAAACACATCTAGTTTTGTGAACATGATCTTACAGCATACATCTTGTGTGCTCTTCTTATTCCAGTTTCTTCTTATTTTATTCCATCTTTATTTTCTCTTTGCCCTGATTTCCTCACTTTCCAGGCTCTGTTTCATTGTACTTATTTTTCTAGGCAACCTGAAACTATTTTAGAATGAGTCCAATGTAAACAAATAAAACCTCATAAATAAATCTGTAATGATGCAACGTATCATCATCTTGGTTTGAGAAGAAAAAAACCGAGAAGAATGATTTTAGTTTATCTCAAAAAGAAAAGATAATGTTTGTATCTCCCTTACAATGTTGAGCACAGTTTTGGAAAAGTTACACTTTACATTTTTTATCTTAACATCTTGATTACTCGTTGGCTTATTCAGTTTAATCCATTCACTTTTTTTGTTTTGTTTTTTAGATTAGGGGTCTGTGTGCTTGTGTTATACTGATGAATAAAAAGTGGGTTAACTATCTCATTTATGTTTGTGCCAATTACGTAGGGACAAATACCAATCAGTCACCCACTGCATGTCTCGCAAAGTTGTGTTTAAAAGAAAATGTAAGCATTCAACTGTTTCTCTGGTTTCTAATAGAGACCAATTGCTATTCACAGGTAATTAAAAATGAATCTTCAGAATTAAAATATGTAAGCTAAAATAAGTACATTTTAAGTTTTACTCAAATACAAGTATCTTTTTTTTATATGGTAAACATATGTTTTACTTTATTTATTTATTTTTTTTTTACAAATAGTTTATTGTCAAATTAGTTTCCACATAACACCCAGTGCTCATCCCCACAAGTGCCCTCCTCCATGCCCATCCCTCCTCCCCCCCCCATCCATCAGTCCTCAGTTTTTGTCAGCATTCAAGAGTCTCTCATGGTTTGCCTCTCTCCCTTTCCCCCACCATTTCCCCCCTTCTTCTCCCAGTTGGTCCTCTGTTAAGTTCCTCCTAATCCTCCTATACGTGCACACATATGATATTTGTCTTTCTCTGCCTGACTTATTTCGCTCAGCATAACACCCTCAAGGTCCATCCATGTTGCTACACATGGCCAGATTTCATACTTTCTCATTGCCATGTAGTATTCCATGGTATAGATAAACCACATCTTCTTGATCCATTCATCTGTTGATGGACACTTAGGCTCTTTCCATGTTTTAGCTATTGTGGAGAGTGCTGCTATGAACATTAGGGTACATGTGCTCCTATGCCTCAGCATTTCTGTATCCCTTGGGTAAATTCCTAGCAGTGCTATCAAATACAAGTATCTTACAAAGCTGATAGCGGGGTGAATTTAGACTGCAGTGGTACAAATCGGAAAACCTACCACAATACATGGTGCTCTGCTTTTTAAAAATTCTTCATTTTAAATGTAATTATAGGCAAGACGATCACCTTAATAGCTGTTGATTATCTTGGTGAACCACCAGGCACATTCTTTATGATAAAATTAAATTAAGCAGAGAGGAACTCACTGAGAATTATTTAATGTTGATGTACCTTTTAAGTAGTTAACTTTTAATATGCACAATGTAGTGCTCGGTGTCCTTGAGGAGCTTTTTTTTTCAGAGAGGCTAATAAGATATGGGTCTTCCTAGTACAGCTGTAGGATAATTTTTGATTATTTGAGTCTTATATTATTGAATGCCCAGATTTAGTTTAATGAAAACCACAAAACAAAACAGAACAAACAAGCCGCGATTTCCTGAATGAATTTTCTTGACTTAGAGAATTAATTCTGTTATTTTATTGAACTCTCACTGTACATCAAACATTACTCCAGATTATGTGTAGACTTTCGATTTCAGAAATTAAAATCTAGAGGGGAAATGAAAAGACTCATCATGTCCAGGAGTGGTCACAGCAGAGTCCCAAATTTTCAAGATAGGTGTATATCATTCCAACTCCTTTTATTCTAAGTATTACCCTGGAAGTAGCTAAGATGAGATTATTCCTTTTTGGGGACAGTGGTGTTCAGTGATGAGACCCATTGTATGAGCCAGAAGCTACTGAGGAAGATAGACAATTTTTGAGGAGGTTATTCCAAAGCTTGGTCTTACCAGATGGCTATGGATGGTTGGGTGTAGGAAAGGTTCACTGAATACCTTGACCAATAGCTCATTGTTGATAACACTTTTGCTATAAGACACACCATTGTCAGGCTGAAATGGTCCATAACACAAAACACATGACTCAGATTGATTTCATGGGCCATACTCTTATGCCTGGAGCTGGCTGATTGAACTGGAATAGCAATTCCATAGCTTGAAAATGTGTCAACTGTGTGATGCAGCACCAGTAGTTCTGAGAGGGGACAGAGGTTCCATGTACTCAGCATGCCAGGAGCATGGGGGCAGTGCCTTGACTGTGAGGTGTCCTCCCTTACCATGAGACAAATTGGCCAACTTTGGGCAGGAGTCACAAGTAAGGCATGTGGTGTGGTGGCCTCTTCCAGAAAGAAACGTGAAGTGTTTTTCTTTGTAATGATCGGTGTGTCACCATGTCTGGCACAACAGTGGACCCAGGAAGCAATAGTGGCAACATGGATGATTTAGGCTCAGTCAGAGCTTGATTTCAGTCTGAGAATGGGCACAGAATGGACCCTTATCATAGGCATCTAATGACTTACCCACATGGTTCAATCAGCAGCTCTGATTTGTTGCCACAGTTTTCAGACTCAAAAAGAAGTGTTTTTAATCTTCCAGTCTGTAGTTTTCCAAATGGCAAACCAAACAAGCAGGCCATTGGCAATAGTCCAAGAGTTAATAAAAATCTAACAGGTTTATCAAGGGGAATACTGGCCAGAGCAATGAGAATAGCCTTGAGTTCCACCCACTGAGTATACAGACTGTCCATTTTTGATCCTCCATAGCTCTCGTTGAGGTTAAAACCACAGCACATTAGTAAACCAGATCCAGAGGCTCTAAGTGTCAAAATCATTAGTCACAGAGACTTGTAACTCAAAGGGGTCATTAGGGTTCTATGGCCCCAAAGATACTGGCATCCTCTACATGTGGCTCGTTCATAATACAAACATGTAAAGCATCAGTGCCAGTTATGCTATATGGAATAGTATATTCTGCTACAGAAGTTATATATTGCTAGCTTTCCTTCCCCACTTGGAGCAAACCCCACCCACACCCCACTCGCCGAATCCAGACATCTCCTCCCCCTAGAGACTGAGTAGGATGATGACTTTGGCACTCCAAAGAGGCCATAAAAGTCTGAGACTTTGTCCCTCTGAAGTTAGGCAGTTTACTTGAACACGTGAATGTGGCATTAGATCTCCCTTGGGGACAGGGAGACCTTGGTCCCACATCTAGTCATCTTTCTGCTTAGAGCAATTGAGGTTGGGGCATGGAGGGGGGAGGAATCAAAGGTGCAGAGGGAGAGAGTGAGTCACTACCTGGTGAGTAGCAAACATTTACTTTGAGTTTTGAGTGGTACACAGCTCAATGAAACGAACCACCCAAGTTTTCCATGCGCACAAATCCCTGTATTGGGCAATGAAGTCATCAGTGTTGGCACCAGCTGTTTCAGTTTTGGTTTAACAGCCATATCCTACATAGCTCTCCAGCTAGGGCTATGGGGTTTGCATTTTTGTTTGACTTGGGCTTGCAGCAGAGATTTTTACAAAGTAGTCTACTTGAATCCAGGGAAGTTACAGCCCCCTTGTCAACATAATATGTTTTAAATTCTCATTCTTTTTCAACATAAGCATCAGGGATGTTTTCTAGGACTAGGGATCTGACTGCAGTACTTTATCTAGAGTTCATTTGTCAGTTCCTCATTCTCCAGGGATCACCTGTCACCAGCATTGTAAACCCAATCCTGAGCATTAGAGCTGAATACTAGTCAATGAGTCATTTATCATCTCTTGGGAGTTTGTCTCCGGGAAATTTCTCTGAAAGGGCCACAGCTCCTTTATAGCAGCTAGGACCCACTGCAAAAATACTCACACCTTTTACTATCCTCTCCAAATGAACTTAAGGTTCAATAGACTCCAGGAGGAGTCTCCAAAGCCCTAAGACGCCTCCGCTTTTACCCTCTTACCGTTCCTCCTTAACAAGCATTATGTGCTCTGCCTTTTATTTCCCAAGTGAATCAACTAGCACAATGTAGGTATTCCTGTCTTTAACTGTTGTCTGGAAGAAGGTGGAACTTCCCCGCTTCCCCTACCAGGATGAGTCTTAGTGCTAGTTGTTATAATGGGCCAGATTGGTAGCATGTCCCTCTCGTCCATAGGAATGTTAACAGCCAGCAGGCAACTGTCTGCTGTACCACCAGGTACTTGGCCTACAATGACGTCTCCCATTTCCCCTCAATCCCAGACAATGGAGTGGAGGACCATTTAGTTCTCAGTTGGGACACCAGAGGTGTTAAAAACTTTGAAAGCATGGGAAACCTGTCAAAAGTACACACTGTTGGTCAAATGAAATGTCAGGCACAAATCACGGTTACACCTGCCCTACCACAGCACGATTTAAAGAAAAACATTATCTGGGAGAAAAATTATTAAAATAGAATGAGCGGGGTACCTGGGCGGCTCGGCCGGTTAAGCGTCCGACTTCGGCTCAGGTCATGATCTCACAGTTTGTGGGTTTGAGCCCTGCGTCGGGCTCTGTGTTGACAGCTTAGAGCCTGGAACCTGCTTCGGATTCTGTGTCTCCCTCTCTCTCTCAGAAATAAATAAAAAAGTAAAAAATAATAAAATAGACTGAGCAAAAATTCTGAGGCACACCCTGCTCCAACCAGGGTTGAAATTACCGTGCACTTTTAGGACGACACAGTGAGGACTTCTCTTAATAACTGACCGCTCTTTTGTGAAAAAATAAGATCAATTCTTTGAATTTATGTGACAGATCTTTTTTTTTCCTTTAAATGAAATAATAGATGTTGCCTACTCTGCTCTTAGCGATGATGCCTGCTTCATCTGTTTCTGCTTTGTGTCTAACAGAATGGAGATGGGGCGATAGATAAAGCTGAGCTGCGGGAGGCCTGTGCTCAGGTCAGCTTGCACTTAGATGAGCAGCTCCTGGACCGGCTATTTGACTACTGTGATGTGGATAAAGATGGGCTGATTAACTACCTAGAGTTTGCGAATTTTCTTAACTGGAAAGATAAAATGCCTCTGAAAGAGTATGAAGAGAGGGTCATTATTAAAGGTATTTCATTTTTGAAGGTTGGCTAACTTCTTAAATAGACTTGTATGTTTTCAGTTTTCCAGGAGCTTGACTCTTTTCAACTTTGGTATTATATATTTAAAAATATGCACATATATACATATGATTTGCTTGTTTATGCATAGAATACCTGGGGAAGGACAGAAAAGAGTTTGATGACATTTAAGGGGAACCAGGTAGCTAAGGGACACAGTAGCAGCAAGACTCACATTTTAATCTTTGTGTTTGTATCTTTTGAATTTGGAACTATGTATTGCACATTCAAAAGAAAGCAATTAAAAGCAAAGCAGTTTACACAGACACCCAAAACATGAAAGACAGTTCCTCAGAAAGCTGTTTGAAAACCATTGTCTTACCTCCGCTCCCCCAGGAAAAGTCAACAGGAAAATAGACTTTGACCTAAGAACACTTATTCTTTTTTTTAAAATTTTTTTAATAGTTTAGTGTCAAGTTGGTTTCCATATAACACCCAGTGCTCATCCCCACAAGTGCCCTCCTCTATGCCCACGACCCCTCTTCCCCTCCCCCACCCCCATCAGCCCTCAGTTTGTTCTCAGTATTCAAGAGTCTCTCATGGTTTGCCTCCCTCCCTCTTCCCCACTATTTTCCCCCTTCTTCTCACCCATGGTCCTCCGTTAAGTTCCTCCTAAACCTCCTATACGAAGAACACTTATTCTTTTACATTTTGTAAAAAAAAAAAATAAAATAAAAACATAATCTTGACCTTTATTCAAATATTTTCATGTTTCCACATTGACTTCCTCCATCAATAACCATGTATTGATATGGACATATGCATATATTCTAAATGTAGCTAAAATCACAGTGAATGTACCATTTTTATTTGGCTTTTTAAAATTTGGCTTTCAAATTTCTATGGAATTAAGAAATAGTTTTATGGTAAACTTTTGTGTAAATTTCATTTTCAGTTCCCTCATGCCTATATATTATGAATTACTAAGCCATTTCCTCACTCTTTGAAACTTAGGTTATTTCCAGATATTTTGAAAGTAACATTGGTAACACTCAAAAAGCTTTGTTTCTAATTATATCTCATTTCTTATGAATGTTATTATCGTCCCAGAAGTAACTCTATTTTCATTTTGCTTTCCTAAATGATTGTACCAGTCTGCAATTTTATCAGCAAAATCTTTGAGGTTTGACCCTAAATTTGCTACCACTGAGTATTCTTTCAAACATTCTTATAATTTACTTGGTATTATGATACCTTGTTTGCTTTAAGGTTCAAATCTTGATTATTAAGGAAGATTAACTTTTTTAAAAGACTGTTTACATTTTTTATCTCCTCTTGGAATATTTTTCTCTAAAAAATGAAATTATTACTGTTTTCACTTTTATTTCTGGATCATGCCTTCCTGAAAGGCCAAAGCCAAATTTGGGGCTTTATTGACGATGTGACCCCTTATGGGTTTCTGAGATGGCCTTTCTATTCTAACCACGAGGAAAGTAGGAAGTTCCTCTCTACCTACTGAAGATGTTACAGAAAACAGTTCTACCCTCATCTTCTCAGAGATACAAAGGAGTGATAGATATATTTTCTTCTTGGCACAACTCATGAAGTAGTGGGGGAAGGCAGAAGCCTGTTGTCAAACCAGATTTTCAAATTGTTCTTGGTTTTTGGGTTCTGACTTCATCAACCATTTTCAATGGAGTCCTTGAGATTTTTCATCTTCTCTGAATCTTCTAAGATAGTGGCCAGTGGTTTAGTCAGAAGAGGCTCAGGAATATTTTGCCAGGAGTTTTTTAATTTTTTATTTTTTTTAGAGAATGTGAGCACAGGTGAGTGGGGGATTGGGGAGAAAAGGGGCAGAGGTAGAGGGAGAGAGGCTTAATCAGGCTCTGTGCCTCAGTGCAGAGCCTGATGTGGGTCTTGATTCCACAACCCCTGAGATCACGATCTGAGCTGAAATCAAGAGTTTCAACTGAGTTTCAACTGACCAAGCCACCCAGGTGCCCCTGCCAGGAATTTTCTTAGATCAAATTCTATCTTACTGTTGACTTCTAGAGGAAAAGAGGTGAGTGTTCTAAAGTAGTGGCTTTCTTTCTTTTCCTCTTTCTTTCAGTTACTATTTTTTGTTTATTATTTTTTATTACCTTTTTTTTCCTTTTCAAATTTTTATTTAAATTCCAGTTAGTTAATAAGGCAGCGGCTTTCAAACAGTTTTCTGAGAAACGGTTTCTCATACTTTGTCCAGATTTCTGCCTTTTGAGGGGTGCAGGAAGGGATTAGAGGTTTTGGAACACAAGGCCTGAGCGTGTTTGTGGCAACGACCGGCAGGAGCTGAATAGGGGCTGCAGACTTTAGATAGGCATGTCTTTTCTGGTGTGCCATGGTTCCCACCCCAGTCTGATACTGGGGTACCATTTGCCTTTGCAACCCTTGTTGTCTGGGCCAGTTGTTCTGGGCCTTCCCAGAACGCTGAGAGTTCGACTAGAAATTGAAAGACCACAGCGCCCTCTAGTGCTAGCTGTGTAGCTACCAGTTCTGTGAAAAAGCTGTGTCAGGGATTTACTCCTAAATTTCAGAATAACTCAGCAAAACAAACCTTCAAAAGGACAGAGTCTTAGCATTTGAATTTTACTTCAGGGTTTTCTTTTATACACCGATGTGAGGAGGGTTATTTATATAATCGGTTCTTGAGCTCACACTGTGTTCTCACTGCCAGTCCAAATGTTGCAATATGTGGGGCTCCCTGCCACCATCAGGTATGTGTGGAATTTACAACTTCAACCTGTCTTTTCCCCTCCCTCCTTGGGGTAGAACTCTGGAAACAACTCTGGTAATCCTGTAGTTCAAGTTAAATATGAAAATAAGCTATTTTTTTTTTTAAAGGAGAAATAGGCTTCACGGTTTCATTTGGTCTCTCAAATTTAAAAGCTTTATTCTAGGGGTGCCTGGGTGGCTCAGTGGGTTAAGCATCCGACTTTGGCTCAGGTCATGATCTCATGGTTTGTGGGTTCGAGCCCTGCATCGGGCTTTGTGCTGACAGTTAGCTCAGAGCCTGGAGCCTGTCTTCAGATTCTGTGTCTCCCTCTCTCTCTGACCCTCCCCTGCTCACGCTGTCTCTATCTCTCTCTCAAAAATAAATAAAACATTAAAAAAAAAAAAAGCTTTATTCTAGAGTAAAGCGAGTGGAGTGGCAAGAAGAAACCTTAGGCCACATTGCTATTTCCTGGTATATGACATTGGCCTGCCCTTGCTCTCCCACAGTGGGATGCTGGCCTCAGTGGAGGGTTTCCACTAGCCCAGTCTCTGCTTCCACCAGCAGGGAGGGACTAGCCAGGGAAATGGATTTTGCTATAGAGCAGCAAGCACCAAGTAGTAATTTCTTCCTGTACTTTTTTTTCCTTTCCCTTTTCTCTCTTTGCTTAAAGGTAGAAAACTGGATTGTGCAAACCCTGCCGAGGCTAATGTTGAAGAATCTGAACCAACTCTCCTGATAAAGCCAGAAGATATTATCTTAAAAGAACCAGGGAGCTCAGAAAAGACTCTCCGGACACTTCTGAGGCCAAGTGATAAAGTTTCTAATCACTATACAACAACTTCTTCTGAGATCAATGCGGTTGTAGGAGCTGTTCCTTCTCTTTGTGAGTGTGTCATGGTATTTGCTGGGTTCTAAAAAGATCAGTGAACATTGAAGTGTTCTTTGTCCTTGTATTTTCCCCAGTCTCTTATCTTCATTAGGCTGTTTCTCAAAGCCTAAGGCCTTTCATTCAGTTCTGTATTTGAAGTATCCAAGGGGCCTCAATGAATGTAGGGTGAACTGAACTATTGTTAATGATGACCCAAGTAATATGATTCTCTCAATACTAATGAAATTGATCTATGATCAATCTATGATGATCAGAACATTGAATATTGCTCGGACTTTGCCAACTATTAGGAGACATATAAGCCATGTGATTCTTACCTACAAACTGATTTGCCCCCAAATATTTGAAGAGCTTTCGCAAAACTCTTCTCTGTATCTTCATTCCCTATCTGTTAGTTTGCTAGGGCTGCCGTAACAAGTTGCGCAAACTGGATGGCTCAGACAGCAGATTTATCGTCTTACGGCTCTGGAGGCTGAAAGTCTGAGGCCAGGGTATTGGAGGGGCTTGGTTCCTTCCAGAGCTGTGAGGGAGAATCTGTCCCTGGCTCCTCTCCTAGATTCTGACAATCTTTGGTGTCCCTTGGCCTCTGCTGCATCACCCTGATCTCTGCCCTCACCCTCACGTGGTGTTCTCCTGTGTGAGTTTGTGTCCAAATGTCCCCTTTAACAAGGACCCCCCTCACACTGGATGAGTACCCGACTCTACTCCAGTATGACCTCATCTTAATTAATTACAAATACAGTGACTATTTTTTTAAGCTTGCTTGCTTGCTTGCTTTCTTTCTTTTTTTTATGCTTATTTTTGAGAGAGAGAGAGAAAGACAGAGCAAGAGCAGGGGAGAGGCAGGGATAGAGGGAGACACAGAATCCAAAGCAGGCTCTAGGCTCCAAGAAGTCAGCACAGAGCCTGATGTTGGGCTCAAACCCACCTGAGCCAAAGTGGGATGCTTAACCAACTGAGCCACCCAGGAGCCCCTAAAATTTTTTAAGTAGTCTCTACACCCAATATGGGGCTCTAACTTACAGCCCCAAGATCAAGAGTCTCATGCTATACCGACTGGGCCAGCCAGGCACCCGACAATGACTCTGTTTTTAAATAAGGTCACGTGCTGAGGTACTGCTGGTGGTCAGGATTTTAACATATAAATCTGAGGAGAGCATAGTTCAACTCATAACACCTCATTATCTTAATATTGAGCATGATAACTCTTGGTTAGTTAAAAAGACTGTGGGTCAAGATCACTTCCTTAGACTAAGGACATGACTAAGGATTTACATATTTTTTTTAACTGAATTTTTAAGATATACTGTATATTCTGGTGTACTGAGATCTTCTACCCCCATTAGAGTAGTGCTGTCCGATAAAAATATAATTTGTGTTAAATGTATTTAATAAATTTTAGCAGTCACACTAAGAAAAAAACAGGTGAGGGGCTCCTGAGTGGCTCAGTTGGTTGAGTATCTGACTTCAGCTCAGGTCATGATTTTCATGGTTTGTGGGTTCGAGCCCCATATCAGGCTCTGTGCCGACAGCTCAGAACCTGGAGCCTGTTTCAGATTCTGTGTCTCCTTTTCTCTCTGCCCCTCCCCAACTCATGCTCTGTCTTACTCTGTCTCTCAAAAATAAATAAATGCAAAAGAAAAAAAAAAAGAAAAAAACAAGTGAGGCATTCTTGGGTTGCTCAGTCGGTTGAATACACAACTTTGGCTCAGGTCGTGATCTCACAGTTTGTGAGCTTAAGCCCTGCATCGGGCTCACTGCTCTCAGTGCGGAGCCCGCTTTGGATCCTCTGTCCTCCTCTCTCTCTGCCCCTTCCCTGCTTGTGCTCTCTCTCTCTCAAAAAAAAAAAAAAAAAAAGAAAAAGAAAGGATGAAATTAATTAATTTTAATAGTATATATACTTTATATATAATATAATACATAGATCTCCCAAATATCTTTTCAACAAGTTATCAATATAAAATGATTAAATATTTCACCTTTTTTGGGTACTACATCTTTGAAATTCAGTATGCATTTTACACTTAACATCATATCTCAGCTTGGACTAGCCCCGTATCTTTTTTTTTTTAATATTTAATATTTATTTTTTATTTTTTGAGAGAGAGTGAGAGCACATGCATGCAAACAAGGCAGGGGCAGAGGGAGGGGTAGAGAGAGAATCTCAAGCATGCGGAGTCCAATGCAGGGCCCAATCTCTCACAATGTGAGATCATGATGTGCGCCGAAATCAAGAGTCAGATGCTTCTGGACTGAGCCACCCAGGCACCCCAGACTAGCCCCATTTCAAGTGTGTACTCAGTAGCAACAGGTGGCTGGTGGCTACCGTATTGTATATCTTGGTTTTAGGATGTCTGTCTTCCTCTCTCATTGATGTCCTAGGTTATCCCATCTATGGTGTTCCAACCGTTCGGTCTGATATCCCTGCCCCCCGAATTCGTCGCATCAGTGATAGAACTAATTATGGTGAAGAGGGCAATGCCTACTCATTACTACATCCTACTGTCTTTGGCCAGAAAGGAGTGTTTGAAAGAGACTTCTTCAAGACAAGATCCAAAAAAGAGGTAGAGTGTATTATTTCAAAAGAGTTGAAAGACATGTAAACTTCACATAAACACACAAAGATGAAAATGCTTATTTATCAACAACTACTTGATTTTAAACTTGTAAAATGTTGAGGTTTTATACTACAAAAGTCATCAGGATCCCCGAATAGAGGATTCTTAAGGATGTTGTTCAGTTTGGTTGTGACATTTTGGTACAATTCTTGAAGCAGAGTTTCCTCTGTGATAGGAAACGTTACATTCATATCACACATCCACTAGGACCTATGTATAAAAAGAAAAATGTTTTCCTAAGGGACTCAATCAAAAGGGATCGATCCCTTCCTTGTGTAAGTATCTCGTGGTTTTATATCTCCAAAACCGAAGAGTAGGTATGAGAAGGCCCCCTGCCACCCTCCTTATGTACTGCTGTCTTATGTCATAGATTATCTGGGAAAGCACTAATTTAAAATAGTCTGTCCTGTTGCCATGTCCTTTGTCAGCCATGTATCTTGTTTCTGTTTTGTTTGTTTGTTAGAAAACATGGTGCTCATATTTCAGGTGACTTTCTTCCTAGGTGGATTAGAAAACAGGAGTGACCAGCTGGATCAGAATAGCCACTGGGGTTCCAAGGGCCAAAGATTAATAGCAACACATGGTCAGCCTGTGTTGATCTGCACTCGTGGAAGGCAGCATGAAATCTAGGGCACAACTGCTTCTTGTCTCATATCCAGAGCTAGGAATGATTTGAGGAGACATGTAGACATATGATGCCTTCTGGGACTTCAGATAAAGGGTTGATGTTTGAAAATTTACTAACTCCTACCTTGATTATAACATTCATTCCAACAATTCATCCCCACTGAAGCAGGGGACAGAGGAAGGGAGAAACTCAGAGGCGAGGCCTTCTGGCTGGCCTTTGGGACCACCCCTGGGGCATCAGAGAAGGGACACCCCCAGACTGTGTTTTCACTTCCCTTAATTACTCTAAAGGTCCTATGAAATAGAAGTTCAGGGTTGCCGAAAGAAACAAAAATCTCCTGCTTGTTGCATGATGCCTAAAATTTTTTAAACTGGGAAGGCATCCTTAGTCTCACCCATTTGGAAAAAAAAAAAAAAAACCCAAATGCGTGGTTGGAGTGATAATACTAACTTGAGAATGGATGGGTTTCTGGAAAGATCAGCTAATTCGTGTATTAACAATGGAATGGGGTCCTAAGGGAGGGATGCTTCCTGAGGAGGGGAAAGGAAGCGGAGGAGGAGGCCCCTTCAGGAGTTCACTCCTTACCTGCCGTTGAGGGTGGGGCAGGGGGGAATGGCGCTCTGCACAGGGGCACTGAGGTGTTTTTTGCTGTACGACGGCAGCTGCCAGCAGCTCTTCTGAATTTCAAGTGTATCTGATCATATGGTTAATTTCCCACGAGGGCACATCATTTCTCCAGGATCTTTAAATTGTTAAGATTCCATTTAATAGATGTATTCTGCAACTCTTCCCTTTCTTTGGCTTTCCTATTCACTGTCTAACCTTTCTTTCCATTTCCCTCTTTGCTTTATTTAAAAAAAATTTTTTTTTTAATGTTTTATTTATTTCTAGGAGAGAGAGAGAGACAGCGTGAGCAGGGGAGGGTCAGAGAGAGAGAGGGAGTCACAGACTGAAACAGGCTCCAGGCTCTGAGCTGGCAGTCAGCACAGAGCCCGACGCGGGGCTCGAACCCACGAACTGCGAGATCATGACCTAAGCGAAAGTCGGACGATTAACCGACTAAGCCACCCAGGCGCCCCAAAAAAATTTTTAATAGTTTATTTATTTTTGAGACAGGGAGAGACAGAACATGAGCGAGGGAGGGTCAGAGAGAGAGGGAGACACAGAATCCAAAACAGGCTCCAGGCTCTGAGCTGCCAGCACAGAACCTGATGTGGGGCTCGAACCCACAAACCACGAGATCATGACCTGAGCTGAAGTCAGACACTCAACTGACTGAGCCACCCAGGCACCCCTGCTTTATTTTTTTTCCTGTGTGCTTCACAGTAAATGTTTTTCCTCTTTTATATTTAATTTTTTCCAAATCTTTTATTTCTTCTACTCATTCTAACATTTCTTTCCACTGCTAGTTCTTATCTTTCCTTCCTTATATTTTCCCTGGGACATAAAAACTATGTTTTCCCTTAATAATTATCATTGCAGAGAGATTGCTAATAACCAAAGTTTGCTGGTTTTCATATATATTCAGATTTTAGTTTGCTCAGTTGTTCATGCATGCTGTATCTCTCTGGCATTTGCATATCCACAACTATAAAGTTTATAACAGGCCATTTAGGGGCATTTTATAAATGATCCTATTTTAGAGAAGGGAAACTAATTTTCAAGGGGCATGAACACATACACAAAATCCTAGTGACAAGAAGTGAGTGAGATGGAATGTAAATCCAATGTGTTTTCTATCTTTAACTTTTTACTCTTTCTGCTTGAATTTGGCTTCTTCCCTTTAAACTAACCAGAAACACTTAAAGATTTGAAAGTAATTTTATATATGGGTGAGTAGAGGTGAAGACTGTCTTATTTGTATTAATGTTTATTTATCTTGAGAGAGAGTTAGAGTGTGAGTGGAGGAGGGGCAGAGAGAGAGAGAGAGACAATCCCAAGCAGGCTCCGCACTGTCAGCACAGAGCCCAACATGGGGCTTGAACTCACTAGCCATGAGATCATGACCTGAGCAGAAACTGAGAGTCGGATGCTTAACCGACTGAGCCACCCAGGTGCCCCACTGTCATATTCGTAGTAACAAAATGATTCCTGAACTGAAAGTATTGGAATTTCGATATCTGCTTATTATTACATGTAATAGGTACACCCATACACACACATGTGTTTTTTGGGGGCACACACCTTTTTTGGGGGATACTCATACTCTTAGGTCTTATAAAGATATATTTTTTAAAAATTTTATTTCTTTTGAAAGAGAGAGAGACAGAGTAGGGGAAGGGCGGGGAGAGAGAGGAGAGAGAATCCCAAGCAGGCTCCATGCTATCAGCACAGAGCCTGATGTAGGGCTCAAACTCCCTAACCATGAGATCATGACCTGAGCTGAAATCAAGAGTTGAACACTTAACTGACTGAGCCACTCAGGTGCTCTGAAGATATTGTTAAAATACAAATTTAAAGGGGCGCCTGGGTGGCTTAGTCGGTTAAGCGTCCGACTTTCACTCAGGTCATGATCTCGCGGCTCGTGAGTTCGAGCCCCGCATCGGGCTCTGTGCTGACTGCCAGCTCAGAGCCTGGAACCTGTTTCAGAGTCTGTGACTCCCTCTCTCTCTGACCCTCCCCTGCTCATGCTGTCTCTCTCTCTCATAGAAATAAATAAAAAAAAAACATTAAAAAAAATTTAATATATTAAAAAAAAAATACAAATTTAAAAACACAAATCTCAGTCTGACTTTCATTTTTTCCCCTAGATTGCAGAGATATTATGTAACATTGGTGTCAAGCTTTCTGATGAAGAATTTGAAAATGTATGGAATCTTGCATCAAAAAAGCATCACAGAGGAGAAGTTTCCATTGAGACTATCAGAAATGTTCTGGATGAGCTACAGCATGCAGACCGGATCAAGTGTAAAACAACCATGTGATATTTTCGGAGTTCATTCATTTAAACAAAAGAATTGTTATATCTGTGTCCATTAAAATGTTCAGCCCATTCTGGTTTTAGATATGTTAGATTTCAGCAGTCACTGTAGGAGGACTTAAATGTCTGTGTGTGTTTCTAATAAATTTGATTTGGGATTTTAAGGTTAATTTTATTGTTTTCTGTAAAACACCGAAGAACTTGATGAACACTTAGAGTTAACCTTTCATCTCACCAAAGGCCTAGTTCAGAATGATATAGACATTTGTAATGAAAGCATTGTAGATAAATGCTTAAGAAGTCTATGCATTTTAGTTGGTTGAATGAAATTCAAAGTCTAGTTTGTGATACTAGGTTGACAAAATTTTGCCTTCAACCTTTTGTTATTTTTCTCTTGAGGTGTCACTATGACAGAATGTAAGCTTAGCTAGCTTTCAATCCGTGTTAGCATCTGAGGAAAACAAGCACACACAAGGAGCAAAATTTGGAGAACAAAAGCTGGAGTTCCGACAATGCATGGTAGCCATTACTTTTAATATATTCCTATGGCCATTTATAGCAGCAATAGCCAAATTATGGAAAGAGCCCAAGTGTCTATCAACTGATGAATGGATAAAGAAGATGTGGTATACAAAAGTATTACTCAGCCATGAAAAAAGAATGAGTTCTTACCATTTGCACTATCTTGATGTAATACATTGTAACCATTTTTATTTTTTTATTTAATTTTTTAAAAAGTATTTCTTTTTTCTTAAGTTCATTTATTTTGGGAGACAGAGGGAGCAGGAGAAGGGCAGAGAGAGAGAGAGGGACAGAGGATCTTAAGCGGGTTCCACACTGACAGCAGAGGGCCCCATGTGGGGCTTGAACTCATGAACTACAAGATGATGACCAGAGCCGAAGTCAGACACTTAACCAGCTGAACCACCCAAGCGCCATTGTATCAATTTAAAATAGGTTTATTGAGGTATCATTTAGATGCAGTCAGATCCACTGTCACAAACACAAAATTCTATCACTTCACAAAATTCTCTGGTGCCCTTTTGCAGTAAACATCTCCTCTTCCACATTCTAGCCCCTCACAACCACTCATTTGTTTTTTTGTCCTGTAGCTTTGGCCTTTTTCAAAATGTCGTATCAATGGAATCATGGGATATGTAGCTAGCTTTTTGAGACTAGCTGCCTTCACTTAGTATGATTTTAAGATCCATCCATGTCATTGCATGGATCAGGAGTTCACTCTTCATTGCTGAGTAATATTTCACTGTATGGATACACCACAATTTATCTGTTAAAGACATTTGAGTTGTTTCCAGTCTTTGGCAAATTGGAATAAAACTTCTATGAACACTTGTGAATAGGTGTTGTGTAAACATAAGTTTTCTTCTCTCTTGGGAGAATAACTATGGGTGAGATTGCTGGGCTATATGGTAAGTATATGCTTAACTGTATAAGAAACTGAAAATCTGTTCTTCAAAATGGCTCTATCATTTTGCATTTTCACCAGCAATTTATGAGACTTCTAGTTCATCCTGGTATTGTGTTTAAAAAAATTATTTTCATCTAATAGGTCTGCAATAATAGCACATTGTGGCTTTAATTTACATTTCTGTAGTGACTAATGATGTTGAGTATCCTTTATGGGCTCATTGGCCATACATATATCTTCTTTGGTATACATTCTAACATGCTGCCTAGGTTTTTTTTTTTTTTTTTTAAGTTTATTTATTTTGAGAGAGAAACAGAGGGAGAGAGAGAAAGTGTGAGCAGGGTAAGAGCAGAGAGAGAGGGAGAGAATCCCAAGCAGGTTCTATGCTATCAGCTTGGAGCCTCATGTGGGGCCTGATCTCATGAACCATGAGATCATCACCTGAGTAGAAATTGAGTCAAATGCTTAACCACTTAATCAATTTAGTCATGTTGTGCTTCACTGCCTATTTTATTTTAAATGACTTTTCTTATTCTTGAGTTTTGAGAGTTCTTTATATATTCTAGATACAATTCCTTTATCAGGTATGTGTTTTACAGATATTTTCTCCTATATTTAGCTTGCCTTTTTGTTTTCTTTAAAAAATTTTTTTAATGTTTATTTTTCAGAGAGAGAGAGAGAGAGAGAGAGAGAATGAGAGAGTAGGAGAGGGAGACACAGAATCTGAAATGGGCTCCAAACTCTGAACTGTCAGCACAGAACCTGACATATGCTCGAACTCGCAGACTGTGAGATCATGACCTGAGCTGAAGTTGGTTGTTCAATAAACTGAGCCCCCAGGTGCTCCACCTTTTTATTTTCTTAACAGTGTCTTTCAAAGAGCATAAGCTTAACATTTTGATGAAATCCAGTTTATCAATAATGTAGCAAAATTGACAGCCCTCCTGAATTTGGTGATCATAAACTTAAAGAGACCAATCACTTGATTTTGTGTTTTTCTTTGGTTAGTTTCTTTGGTTATTCTTCATAGAATAAGTGGAGATCTGAATTTAGGGGTGGAATTTCATCTGGCGGATAAGGAGGTGGTAGGAAGGGACAAAGGAGTTGAGTGCATGCAAGGAGCTGATTCTAGTAATAGAACATGGAAACTAAGATGAGTTAAGAGAAAGTTCAGAAGGGAATGATAGTGAAAAATGGCAGAATTAATGGATTGGGCTATCCCAGTCAGCCAAAGAATTGTGGGGAAGTTATGTGTGTGTGTGTGTGTGTGTGTGTGTGTGTGTGTGTGTATAGGAGTTGGTGAGCACAAAGTGGAATGCTTGCAAAGTGAAATTCTGTAGGTGGTAATGACAATGTTTAGGATGTGATAATGGAACTGAGTGAAACAGGTGGAGAATAGGATCATTGAAGGAGAGGAGTGCGGAAAGTGAGAAGTATGTTGTTAAGTAGAAGGATCACCTACCTGGATATTGATACCATCAAGAAAGACCACAGGGAAGGTAACAGGGAGAGAATGGCCCTGGTTTCATGTCCCTTTGAAATCATGATGAAAGCTACACACTGTTGTTTTAGAAAAGTACACATGCAAATACTTCAGTCATGTAATATTCATCTCCTCCTCCCCTTCCCCCGGCCATAAATAGACCTCTAGACCAGGTAAACATTTAAGTAGTTAAATTTAAAATTTATCCTCAGGTGGGCTTCCTGTATATACCTATTTTCCTTCCAGTCATCCATCCATCCATCCATCCATCCATACATACATACATACATACATTCATCCATCCACTTACCAAATGACTAACCATCCTGTATCTGAACTTTGGTTAAATATCATTTTCAGAAGAATCTCCTTCTCTGAATGGAGATGTAAAGAAACATGCTTCCCCATTTGCAACGGTAGGGGGCACCCCAGCATTTCCAAACTTATCGAGGAGCCTTAGCCTACAGTGCAGAATAGCTGCAGAGGCTCAAGAATACTCTGAGTAAAAAAGAGACTATTAAACCAGAGGGAGGAGACTGTTTACTAGTGTACTTTCTGAAATCCAGGATGATCCACGCAGTTTCTTCTTTTATTATTTAGTGGCAGTAATTAGGCTGGAAAGGAACATTTTAAATAGTAAGCTACAGTGAAGGCTTGTTTGGATTATAAAGTATCATCTTTTAGTGACATAAGTAAAGCAGTGTGAAATAGTCAAGTGAGATAAAACTAAATGTCCAAATATATCGCCATGTTCTCACCTAAACCCATGTTTCTATCATGTTCAGGATAGTCTTGTTAAAGGTAAAATATATTAAACCCATGAAAACTTTAAAAAGCCAGTTTCTTAGCCCAGGCAAATAAACTTAATACGTTTTCTTCACAACATAGGTAACAAATATAGAAACTTGTTGGAAATATTATGTGGGCCAATAAAAGGTAATTTTATTTTATGTAGTCAAATATAAAAACTCATTGTGGCTGGATGTGAAGAGCTGGGCTACTTAGAGGTTAACACCCCAACCATAAACCACCAATGCGGATAGACTTGAAGGGCATTTCTTCTATTATGAAACATTTACAATAATAACCTTGTAAAAAATAATGGGATCTATTTAAAGCTCATTTATTTCCCAGCTAAGTGGCAATTTCCCATCACTCAAAATGCTAATACTTCCTCCTGAAACCCTAGGGATAATTCAATTCATGTGTGTTCGTTGAAAAAAATCTGGTTAAAATAAGCAGGTGATTCTGTTTTAATAATATCTGTCCTGCCAGCAATAAGACAGTCTCAGGTGCAAATAAATATATCAACAAACAGATTTTCTTTAAAGCACACAGGGTCTCTTATCATTTCCAAATTAGCCAATTAGCATGATGCTATTGGAAGAGCTAATTAAAAAGTGCATTTAGACTCAGAAATGTTTCCTGAGAGTAATCTGGAGCTTATAGTCCTTATTCCACCTGTAATTACTCTGCCTGATTTTCCACTCTGTAGATAGAGGTGAACACACCTTCACCTGGGCAGAGGAAAAAGCCTTTTCTTCCCCCTCTATCAGCTCATGGATATCAATACCTTGAACTGATTAATACACACTTAGCTTGTTAAAAAGGCACTCCCTATTCCAACCCTCTAAGCTGTTAGAAGGATGGTTAACAGTACAGAACTTAGAGTAAGGTTAAAAATGTCTTTATTCAGAGATCCAGCCTGTAGCTGGTCCTGTTTAGAAGTATTTTTACAATTAGAATCATTGGTAAATTCATCAACTTTTGTAGCAAATGTGTCTATCAGAAGAAATAAATTATTGACATTTACTAGAAGAATTTTGCTGGGGGGTGGTGAAGATAGGCAATTTATATTTGATAGCCACTAAGTCATTCATTCATTCATTCATTCATTCAGGTAGGCTCCATGCCCAGCGTGAAACCCAACACAGTACCCAATATGGGGCTTGAGCTCACAATCCTGAAATCAAGACCTTAGCAGAGGTCAAGAGTTGGATGCTTAAACCATGAGAGACTCTTGAATGCTGACAAAAACTGAGGACTGATGGATGTGGGGGGAAGGGGGGGATGGGCATGAAGGAGGGCACTTTGGGGATGAGCACTGAGTGTTATGTAGAAACTAATTTGACAATAAACTATTTGGAAAAAAAAAAAAAAAAGAAAGAAAGCAAAAAAAAAAAAAAAAAAAGAGTTGGATGCTTAGCCTAACTGACTGAGCCACCCAGGTGCCCCTAAGTTAGTGCCTTTCAAAGTTTAACATGGATACAGATTACCTGTAGATCTTGATTCTGCATTTCTAAAGCTTCCAGATCATACAGTGCTGCTGGTTAGAGGTGGCATTTGTGCTCTGGGTATAGAATTAGCCGTTTCTCCAAAGAATCCTTACCAGCCCTTTTAGTAGAGAATGGTATTGGAAACCAAGTTCTGAGCACGAAGCGTGCTAATTACTACTGGGGTGTCTTTGCTGCCATGCCCTCTCAGCTAATAGAACAAGCAAATACATATGTGTATATTAGACTGTGTATATACACATATTTACAAATATTTCTTTGTGTAAACATCTATGTCTACATTAATCTAAAAACGAGCTTATAATGCTGTTCTTTCTTGCTCCTTTTCTCTCTCTTTCTTTTCTTCCTGGTATTCAAATTATGTACAATAGGCCTTTTGAAAATAAAATTGTCCCTCAGCTCTAGATGCTTTGTTCTTTTTCTTTCCTCTTTGCCTTTTAGTTTGGAAAGTTTCTGTTGACCTATCTTCAAGCTCACTGACTTTTTTCTAAGCCATGTCAAGTCTACTGATGAGCCCACCCAAAGCAATCTTCATTTCTGTTCCAGTGTTTTTGATTTCTATAATTTCCTTTTGATTCTTTTTTCTTTTTGAGTTTTCATCTCTGTTTATATTATCCAGCTGTTCTTGCATGTTGTTTACTCTTCATATTTTAACATATTAAATCATGGATACTTTAAATTACTTATCTGATAAGTCCAGCAGCTGTGTCATATCTGAATCAGGTTCTAATGCTTGCTCTCTTTGGAGTGTGTTCTTTCTTGCCTTTGTTTTTGCCTTTGGTTGTAAGATTTTGTTGAAAGCTGTCATGTTGTATTGGGTAATATAGGAAGTGAGTTCAATAGGATTTAGGAAAATTTATGTTAACCTGGCTAGAAGATGGAATGCATTTCATGTTTGCTGAAGCTGTAGGTTCCAGAGGCTTCAGAGTCCTTTCATGCCCTTGTTTTCTCTCTCCTGTAGGTTTTGGGTTTCCCTAGGACTCTTAGAGTCTGCACATCATAGGTTCCTTCATCTATAACCTGCTGTGATAATTGAGGCCTGTTGGGGTGCTGGTATAGTATGGGGGAGGGGAAGCATTGCACAATTTTAAGATGAAACCTCAGTCTTTTAGTAGGCCTGTGTCTGAGGGCTGTGACCTTCATAAGTGTTGATAGGACGGAAAAGATTTTTTCCCCCCTGAAGTGAGGCCAGAAAGGGAGATGAGGCGGTGTAGGAGGAATATCCTTCCCCCAGGTGGGAGAAAGCTCTGGTCAAATCTTTTCCCTGGGAAGTAGACCTGTGTTATAGAGAGCACTTTGGACATTTGTCACAATGATTATTCTCCTTCCTCTGCCAAATCCACCCAATCTTTCTCTGATTTTTATAATGAAAACTTTGTAGTCTTCCTGAAGGTAAAATGGACTGAAGTGGGGGATCCCTGCCCAACAGTGTGGTCCCTAGGAGTTTCTCAGTCTCAGACTGCTCCATTGTCAGCCTCAGCAATTTGTCACAATGATCATTTCCTACCAGCTGCTAGTGCCAGCAGCTCCTCCTCCCGAGTGGATCTCGTCTGTGACTCTGAATTTCTCTATCTGCCCTGGTTTTGGGTTTGCAGTTTGACCTGCAATGCCCGTTCCCTGACGGGTCCAGGAAAGGTTGTTTTTCAGTTTGTTTTGCTTTTTTAGGTTGTAAGGATGAGAGATTTGACTTCCAAGCTCTCTACCTGTTGAAGTGAAACCGGAAATGTTGTATTAACTTTTCACTTGCACCTCTATCTGGGTGGAGGGAAAGACAGGGAACACCAAAAGGAGTATATTTTATAGTTTAGGAGGTGTAATAAACAAGGAGGAAACCAATCACTAAAATGAGTTTGAGAGTTCAGTTTGCATGTAATTATTTCTATGTCTTTCTTGCCATAATTAATCTAGATTAATAGAGCTCCAGGATCTTGTGGTTACCTCTGCAAGGGTCAGCACTTTCACGAACCACCACCTAATACATCAGATAAAATGTTGAAAGGAATATATCAGGGATGTGTCTTGACCGTTCTTCTTTTTAGTTTGTACCGTAATGACTTGAAAGAACTTTTGAATGAGCTGATTTATGCCCCATATGTTTACAATTTCTATGCTTATTATGCTTCTTACCACTCCTTTCTGGATTTAATTTCCTTCTTTTTCTTTTCAGTAGTTTTTTCTGCATTGCCTAATGATTGTTAGTTTAATCCATTTTCATTTTCAATCATGTAATATTTTAGTTCAGCATAGTATTTTAATTGATAATTATTGTTGGCCGACATGTTGGCAATATTCACTGCATTTTAGTTCACATTGTTACTTTTGAAATGAGTGACTTCTGAATAATTGTTTCTTTGTAGGTCATATATCTTTCTCCTTGGTTTCAAGACTTTTTAATATTTTTTATGTTCTGTAGTTCACCGACATATAGGCATGACTCTATTTTACTTATTTTGCTAAAGACCCATTATACTTCTTATATGTGGTTTCACCTTTGACAAAAGAACTAAGACAATAAGCTAAAGAGTTCATGTGCTTTTTTCTCTCAAGTTAAAACTCGAGAATAAACTTAATTTAATTTTGGTGGCAATCTGCCAAATGGGATTGAAGTTTCCAGAGACAAGTAACAGAGTTCACATCCAGTTTTGGGCCTTTGGACTGGGCTGTTTCTCCTCCCACTACTAACACATGGGCCTGATGGATAAAATTTGAGAACAGAAATACAACTAAACTGTATCTCTATTGGATATATTTTTAAAATTTTTTAAAATTTATTTTTGACAGAGAGAGAGCAAGCGAGCGAGCATGGGCTAGAGAGGGGCAGAAAGAGAAGGAGACACAGAATCCAAAGCAGGCTCCAGGCTCTGAGCAGTCAGCACAGAGCCCAAGGTGGGGCTCAAACTCACAAACTGAGATCATGAGGTGGGCTGAAGTCAGACACTTAACCAATTGAGCCATGCAGGCCCCCACCTAAACCATATCTCTAAAAAAAGAAATGGAAACCCTTTAATGCTTGAAACAAAGAGGTAATTTGAAATCAAAGAAACATGTTTGTAGCATGACATCCTGATAACCTGAGCCTATGAGTTTCCTGCATCCTGCTGTGGCAGAGTATATTTTCCAAAGGTGGCCAAAAGAATATGTCTCAGTCCACGTGTTCTATTTGTTTATTTATTTTGACAGAGAGCGAGTGAGAGAGAGTAAGAGCAAGGGCAAGCGGGGGTGGGGGGAGTGGGGCAGAGAGAGTGAGGGAGAGAAAACCCAGGCAGGCTCAGCACTGTCAGCGCAGAGCCCAATGCGGGGCTTGAACCCATGAGCCATGAGATCATGACCTGAGATGAAATCAAGAGTTAGACATTTAACCAACAGAGCCAGCCAGGTACCCCCAGTCCACATGTTCTTATAGATACTCCCCCCGCCATCAAAAGGTGGTGTCTAATTTGTCTTCTCTTGACTCTATGCCTCACTTGTAATGAATAGAATGCAGAAGTGATGTAGCATGACTTCTGGGTCTAGGTCACAAAAGATGAGGCATCTTTTCCTTTGCTTGTTGGAATATCTGTGCTGCCATGTAAGCAGGCCAATAGGCCATCATGCTATGAGGAAGCTCAAATTATCCCACGTGGAGAGACCACTTGGAAAAGCCCTGAAACTATACATAGAGAGAGATGCCTGGCCAACTCCCATCTGCTCCTTCTGACCCCACTCGCCTACCTCACTTCTAGCTCCAGTCACTATATAACTACAACCACGTGAGAAATCTTAAGCCAGAACTGCCCCACAGAACCAGTATCAAGTTTCTGACCCAGAGAGACCATGAGATCATAAAATTATTTTATGTTTATGTCATTTTAAGCCACTTAAGTTGTACAAAAATTTGTTATACAGCAATAGCAACTGGTACTGCTATACTTTTAGTAAAAAGCAGACTAAAAGCATCTTTTCCACTGGCTCACTGGACATTGTTTCTTTTGAGAAATCAAAAACAATAGAGGGCTCTCTCCTGAGACTATGAAGCTATGAAGACTATTTAAATATGGGTTGTTGATTTTTTTTCATCACATGGTGTCTTTATCCTTCTTTCTCTTTCTTTCTTTCTTTCTTTCTTTCTTTCTTTCTTTCTTTCTTTCTTTCTTTCTTTCTCATTTCAAGTTTTAATTTAAATTCTAGTTAGTTAACATATAGTGTAATATTGGTTTCAGAAATAGAATTGAGTGATTCATCACTTACATTCAACACCCAGTGCTCATCACAAGTGCCCTCCTTAATGCCATCATCCATTTAACTGTCCCCAGCCACTTCCCTCCACCAACCCCCTTTGTTCTCTATAGTAAAGTGTTTCTTATGGTTTGCTCTTTTCTCTTTTTTCCTTACTCCTACTATTTTCATCTTTGTTTCTTAAATTCCACATATGCATGAAATCATATGCATATGATTTCTCTGACTTACTTGTTTAGCTTAGCAAAATAGATTTTAGCTCCATCCGCATCATTGCAAATGGCATAATTTCATTCTTTTCAATGGCTGGGTAATCTCTCTCTCTCCTCTCTCTCTCTCTCTCTCTCACACACACACACATATGCATACCAAATTTTCTTTATCCATTCAGCAGTCAATGGACTTTTGGGCTCTTTCCATAATTTGGTTATTGTTGATAATGGTACTATGAACATCAGGTGCATGTGTCCCTGCAAATCAGTATTTTTGTATCCTTTGGGTAAATACCTAGTAGTGCAACTGCTGGGTTGTAGGGTAGTCCTATTTTTAACTTTTTGAGAAAACTCCATCTTGTTTTCCAGAGTAGCTATGCTGGTTTGCATTCTCACCAACAGTGTAAGAGGGTCCCCATTTTCCTGCATCCTTGCCAACATCTGTTGTTTCCTGTATTGTTAATTTTAGCCATTCTGACAGGTGTGAGGGGGTACCTCATCATGGTTTTTATTTTTTATGAAGTTTATTTATTTTTGAGAGAGACAGAACATGAGTGGGGGAGGGGTAGAGAGAAGGAGGGAGACAGAGAATCAGAACCAGGCTCCAGGCTCTGAGCTGTCAGCACAGAGCCTGATGCTGGGCTCGAACTCACGAACTGTGAGATCATGACTTAAGCCAAAGTCAGACGCTTACCTGACTGAGCCAACCAGGCACCTCTCATTGTGGTTTTGATTTGTATTTCCCTGATGATAAGTGATTTTGAGGATCTTTTGATGTGTCTGGTTAGCCTGGTTAGATGTCTTCTTTGGAAAAGTGTTTATTCATGTCTTCTGCCCATTTCTTCACTGAATGATTTGTTTTTTGGATTTTGAAATGTTGATATGTTCTTTACAAATTTTGGACACTAACCCTTTTTCTGATATGTCATTTGCAAATATCTTCTATCACTCTGTAAGTTGCTGTTTAGTTTTGTTGATTGTTTCCTTCGCTGTGAAGAAGCTTTTTATCTTGATGAAGTCCTAATAGTTCATGTTTGCTTTTGTTTCCCTTGCCTCAGGAGACATGTCTAGTAGCAAATTGCTATGGTCAATGTCAAAAAAGTTGCTGCCTATGTTCTCCCCTAGGATTTTGATGGTTTCCTGTCTCACATTTAGGTCTTTCATCCATTTTGAATTTATTTTTGTGGTGTAGTGTAAAAAGTGGTCCATTTGCATTCTCCTGCATGTTACTGTCCAGTTTCCCAACACCATTTGTTGAAGAGACTGTTTTTTCCACTGAATATTCTTCCCTGATTTGTCAAAGATTAGTTGATCACATAGTTATGGGTTCATTTCTGTGTTTTCTATTCTGTTCCATTGATCCATGTGTCTGTGTTTGTGTCAATACCATACTATCTTGATGACTACAGATTTGTAATATAGCTTAAAGTGTGTTGTATCCAGCTTTGTTTTTCTTTTTCAGAATTGCTTTGGTAATTTGGGTTTTTTTGTTCTAGTTCTGTGGGAAATGCTTGTAGTATTTTGATAGGGATTGCATTAAATATGTAGATTGCTTTGGGTAGTATAGACATGTTAATAATATTTTTTCTTCCAAACCATGAGCATGGAATGTTCTTCCATTTCCTTGTGTCATCTTCAATTTCTTTCCTAAGTAGTTTTCAGAGTAAAGATCTTTTACATCTTTGGTTAGGTTTATTCCTAGGTATGGTTTTTATGCAATTGTAAATGTCATTGATTCTTTGATTTCTCTTCCTGCTGCTTCGTTATTGGCATATAGAAATGCAAGAGATTTCTGTATGTTGATTTTGAATCCTGTAACTTTATTGAATTTATGTATCACTTCTAGTCTTCTGGATTTTCTACATGGAGTATCATGTTGTCGGTGAATAGTGAAATTTTGACCTCTTCCTTGCCAATTTTGATGCCTTTTTTGTTGTCTGATTGCCAAGGCTAGGACTTCCAATACTATATTAAATAACAAATAATGTGTGAGTGGAGATCCCTGTCTTGTTCCTGACCATAGAGGAAAAGCTCTCAGTTTCTCGTCATTGAGTATATTACCTGTGGGTCTTTTGTATATGGTCTTTATGATGTTGAGATATGTTCCCTCTCTTCTTACTTTATTGAGGGTTTGCATCAAGAATGAATTTTGTCAAATGCTTTTTCTATATCTCTTGAGAAGATCAAATAGTTTATATCCTTTTATTAATGTAATGTATCATGCTGATTGATTTATGAATATTGAACCACTTCTGCAGCCCAGGAATAAACCCAACTTGATAGTGGTGGATAATTCTTTTAATGTACTGTTCAATTTGATTTGCTGGTATCTTGCTGAGAATTTTTGCATCCATATTCCACAGGGATATTGACCTGTAATTCTCCTTTTTAGTTGGATCTTTGGTTTTAGAACCAAGGTAATAGAAGGAGTTTGGAAATTTTCCTTCCATTTCTATTTTTTGGAATAGTTTGAGAATAGATAATAACTTTTCTTTAAATGTTTGGTAGAATTCCCCTAGGAAGCCATCTGGGCCTGGACTTTTTTTGGTTTATTGGGATTTTTGATTACTGATTTAATTTCTTTGGTGATTATGGGTCTGTTCAGATTTTCTATTTCTTCTTGTTTCAGCTGTGATAGTTTATATGTTTCTAGAAATATATCCATTCCATTTCATTGAATTGCTTAGTAGTCTAATTCTCCCCTCGTGGTCCAGAATTTTTTAATCTTTTTCTCAGCTTCATCTTTTTCCATAATTTTATATTTCACCTGTTCTCCCCTCTGTGTCTTCAGCCCTCACTTACAATGCCTCTTCAAATCCTCCACCTCATTTACAGCATTTTAAAATTGATCATGACTATTTTTTAGTTTCTTGATCTCTGTAGCAATAGATTCTCTGCTGTCTTCTATGCTTTTTTCAAGCCCAGCAATTAATCTTATGACCATTATTCTAAATTCTTATTCAGTTATATTGTTTATAACTGCTTTGATCAATTCTTTAGCTGCCATTTCTTCCTCGAATTTCTTTTGAGGCAAATTCTTCTGTTTCATCATTTTGGCTAGTTTTCTGTCCCTTATGTGCTTTAAAAGCTTGTTATGTGTCCTGCGCCTGTGAGCACTACTATGTTAAAGAGGGGTCATACACTGTCTAGGGCCTGGCCCTTCAGTGTTTTTTGGAGAGTGTTACTTGTTCTCTGTTGTGACTTTGGTTATTTTATTTCATTTTTTAAAATGTTTTATTTATTTCTTTGAGAGAGAGAGAGAGAGAGAGAGCGCGAGCGTGAGCAGGGGAGGGTCAGAGAGAGAGGGAGACACAGAATCTGAAACAGGTTCCAGGCTCTGAGCTAGCTGTCAGCACAAAGCCTGACGTGGAGCTTGAACCCATGAACTGAGATCATGACATGAGCTGAAGTCGGACGCTTAACCTACTGAGCCACCCAGGCGCCCCTGGTTATTCTATCGTAGCGATGTTTTGGACCCTCCATTAGGTGTCCTTTGATTTATTCACTGAAGTAGCCCTGGAAGAGAAAACAAGCAAACAAAACAGAAAAAAAAAAAAAAAACCTAAAAACACCAGCTACAGGAAAACAACGGGATGGTGGTTGATGGAAGAGGCCTTATCCCATACAAAGAGAGAGATGACAGGGGCAGGGGGGGAAAGAAGAAAAGAAAATTGACCAGGCAGAGAAACTCTATGGCTTAATCCAGAGAGAAAGGGGGAAATAAAGCAGGTGATCTAGAACAGGCATAAAGAGAATAGATTAAGCACGTCTGCTTAAACAAACCAACAACCAGAATAACCAGATGCGGTCCATTTCCCAAGGCCCCACCTTCTTGGTGATGGCGAGAAAAATGGCGACACTCTAGTCTCTCCTCCACGATGCCGGGTGTCCCAAACCACTCTGTTCAGGCCGACCTCGCAGGCGGTTTGTCCTGCTGTGCCTACTCGCGTGCCTCCTTGGTGCTGGGCTGGGATTTAAACACTGATGTCTTAAAGGGTCCCGCTCGGTGCGTCCCAGTTCCGGGAAATTGCTGCCCCGCGCTGCCCTTGAGGTTTGTCCTGCTCTGCCCACTCTCGTGCCTCCCTGGTGTGCAGCTGGGGTTTAAACCCGATGTCTTAAAGGGTCCCTCTCGTGCACCCCGGTACTGGGGAAGTGCCGCTCCGCGCCACCGATGATGGCCTCTGGCTGGCGGACGCAGACGGTCTTTGTCCTTTGAAAGGTTATATAACTTATTCCCACAGCTCCAGGGATGGATTGCTTTCTCCCACTGGGGACTGCGCTTCTGAACCCGTTACCGAGCCCAGGACTGGCTCCCCTTTCCACCAGGTATGTGAACTGGGCAGCCAGCCCCAGTCTGGAGGAAGCCCCACAGTTAGAAACTGGATCTTTCTCTGTCTGGGTCCGATGCTTTTCTCTTATCCAGATAGAGTCCTATAGCTTCCTCAGCCTCTCTTTCTCTTCCCTTTGTTTCTCCGCAGATGGGGTCCCTGCCCCCCCCATAAGGCCTGTTTTATCTCTCCCAGTTCACACTCACACACCTATGGCCTGCCAGGTTGTCCCCATGGGTCTCTGGAGACATCTTTGTCACTTTGCAGCCCAGATTCTTAGAATTCAAATTCCTTTGGCCTCAACACTGTGGTGTTTGAGGGACAAGGAAGCTGTGGGTACCCCTACTTCTCTCTCCTGACCTCTTCTTAATATAGCCATTTTTGTTCTCAGAAGCAGGAAATATAGCAGACTTCCCTAACACACAGAAGACAGAGACCTAGACAAAATGCCAAGATGGAGGGATTCATCCTAAAAGAAGGAACAAGAAGATGTTGCGGCCAGGGATCTAATCAAAACAGGTAATTGTCTTCTCCAGTAGAGCCAAGAGATGGAGGGGGAGAGAGTCCCAAACACAATATTTGAGCACTTGGATCCCTTTATGCCTAAATTTATACTTACATGAGTCTATATATTTTGGTTTTTACTTTAGTTTATCTGAGTTGAGTTTTTGTTACTTCTAACTAAAGGGATCCTGATGGTTACAACTCTACTACTATTCCAGACCAGTTTGTACTCAAAGAGATCAGAAGAGGAAACAAAGAGATAAGAAGTAGAAACAAGGTGACCTATGAGGTAGACTAATATACCATTGCTTAAATGAACCACACCCCTGGATTCATGCTCTCTACTGTCCTCTCCCACGCCTTGAGTCTCTGTTCCGCCAGATGAGTACCTTGTGAGTGTTTGCATTTGGGGCCTGGTCTTCTTGGAAGGCTTTCTTCTGGAACCCAGCTGCTGCATGGAAGTCCAGGGAACTCTGCTGCACCGAGGGGTGGAGTGTAGAATTCCTAGATGAGACAGAGATGACACATGTGGAAGAACACTGAGGCCCCCCAGCCTAGCTCCTCATTGCATGTTGCCTCATGAGTGATCTAGCCAACACCATGTGGAGCAGAACACAGCCAACCTGTAGAATCATTAGAAATAGTAAATTGTTATTGTTTTAGCCAACTAAGTTTTGGGGTAAGTTGTTAGGTGACAAAAGGTAATTGAGTAGCCAAGGATCAGAGCAGCCAGTCAGATTTGGCCTTAAGCAGTTGCCCAAGCAAGACAGTGACCAGTGATATGTATTCATTTACTCATTCATTTCATTTAATGCAGTGTTTCATGAATGTCTGCTATGTGCTGGCCAATAAAACATTGTAAAGGGTCCAGGAAATGGCAACAATGTGCACAATCACTATGTAAATCAGGGACTTCGCTTTAGAATTTGATGTTTATCTCTTTCAGAAGATTTAAAATGGTTTTGGCCTGTGAAGGAAATAGCTTCTGACTAATCAATATTGACAACCAAATTTTCCAGCATATAAATGGAGCCAGGAGCTGTGTTTTAAGGCCAGATCCACCGAAGGTATATTACAATTGCCTGTATTTATGGACAGATGAGTTACATCAAGGTTTAAAGGAAATATATTTTCACTGCAGTGGAGAAACTATTATTTTCTGCTTTGAAATTTTTTCCTTCACTGGGGGCATCTGACTACCTGGATTCCACTTTAGTTCCATCACTTGGTAGGTTTATGACCTTGGGGGCAAGTATTAACCATTCTAAACTATGATTTCTCCATTTGTTAAAAGGCTTAATAGTATATACCTTATATAGTAATCCCTAAACAAATTAGTATTATTGTTGTTATTATTATTATTATCCTAAATGATTTCTGGATCACCAACCCTATCTTGGGAAATCTATTTCCTTCTCTTTATTTGAAAGAAAATGGTTATCTTTGCTTCCTAAGAAGCAAACATCAGTATTCTTTCTTAGTATTCATCCTTCTTTTCACTCCTCGCTTTGGGAAATATAAGATTTTAGTAAAATGTTAACCTTGAGAAAATGTATTAATGCATGAAATGATTTTTTCACCCATAAGCATTACCTTATTATTATCATCTGAAGGAGTGAGTGAAATATCTGAATATGCTTACTTTCATAGTGGAGTGAGGAAGCAGGAAGAAAGAACTGGGCTCATCTTTTCGATTTTTGGAATAACACATAAAGGTGTAATTGACAAAGGAGAGAGCTCTGCTTTCAAGGGATTCATGTTTGAGGAGTGAGGGGTAAATTTTAGCCATGCTGGGAAACTGGGAAGTTCTAATTTGCAGAAGGTAGAAAGCCTCCATGTACCAAGAACATGGAAACGATGGCCTCAGTTTGGTTTTGATTTTGCCACAGCTCTGCTCTGCTTTAACCTCCTGATCTGGCCAATTCCTGTTCTCATGTTTGAGCCCCCAGGGATATGGTATGTATTGTTATGTGATACCCTTTGCATTTGAATTATACTCTCTTTAGAATGACAATGATAATTCTAATCACAGAACCACATTAAGTACCTCGAAGTACGTATGAGCTGGAAAAACATTTGCGAGACTCTAGCATCATATTCTTCCTCATCTGCTGGAATATTGAAAACTTGGCCCAGGTTGTATATCCGTGGGAGGCCTTAGCAGCTTTGAATTTGGGACCCCATGCTAGGTTTCCTGCAGGGTGTCTACTTGAAGATATAGGTAATTGATGAACACACACACATATTATGGTTCTCTTTTTTTTAATACCTTTTATTTTTTATTTTATTTTATTTTTTTAATGTTTTATTTATTTCTGAGAGAGAGAGAGACAGCTTGAACAGGGGAGGGTCAGAGAGAGAGGGAGACACAGAATCCGAAACAGGCTCCAGGCTCTGGGCTGTCAGCACAGGGCCCGACATGGGGCTCAAACCCATGAACCATGAGATCATGACCTGAGCTGAAGTCTGACGCTTAACCGACTGAGCCACCCAGGTGCCCCACACATATTATGGTTCTGATGACTTAATTCCTTCCATAAAACTCTTTTCAATTCCATTTATAGCAACACTGAGGAAACATCTAGCTCTTAGCTGAGCATAAAGCCAGGGGCACTGAGAGGATTCTTCTGTGAACTACCCTAAAACCTCTATGGGTATAGCTACAGCAATTCATGAAGCTTTGCCCTCAGGAGAATTTGTGGGCTGTGCTGGCTCGTGGATAAGATTTGCTGATTTTGTGGACACGTCTCACCCACAGTGCCTCTCTTCCTCACTTCTCTGGAGCTGTAGCATCGAAGACAATGAGACACTGTCTCATTGCCAGGCCACTGCTGGTTGGCAAATGGGTTGGGAGAAGAGGAGGTGCTGTAAAATATCTTGTATAACCAAACTGGGTAGATTGGGTTTCAGAATCAGAGATATTCCTTCCATCCTCCCTCCCTCCCCCTGGTCCCTTCCTTCCCTTCTCTATTTTCCGCATATTTACTCACACCTCCTCTGTTTCTGACACTGTTGCTGTGTGCTTCGCATATAAACACGCCCTCCTTCATTAGCGGCTTTCCGGGGTTTCGGTTCCCTGCCGCCAAGCATGGTGGGAAAGCAGGTCGCCCTCCTTCTGACGTCACGATGCCTGCGACATTCACCTCACGGCATCTCATTACGTAGGCATTTTATCATCTCACAACGTCACAAGTAGAGTGAGTACTGGACAGTAAAATATTTTGAGAGAGAGGGAGACCATATTTAGAGAACTTTTGTTACAGTACATATATATATTTAAAAATTTTTTTTTCCTGTTTATTTATTTTTGAGAGAGAAAGAGACAGAGCGTGAGTGGGGGAGGGGCAGAGACCGAGACACACAATCTGAAGCAGGCTCCAGGCTCTGAGCTGTCAGCACAGAGCTGGATGCAGGGCTCGAACTCAGAAACAGTGAGATCATGACCTGAGCCGAAGTCAGATGCTTAACCGACTGAGCCACCCAGGAGCCTGTTACAGTATATTTTTGTAACTGTTGTATTTTATTATTAGTTTTACTGTGCCTAATTTATAAATGAAACTTCATCATGAGCATGTATGAAGGGAAAAAACAGCGTGTACAGGAAAAAAGAGAGTCTGCATGAGGTTTGGGTACTATTTGTGGTTTCAGGTATCCGATGAGGGTCTTGGAGGTATCTCTAGATACAGGGATTACTGTAGCGGTCAGATGCTCTAGGAGGAGAAGGAAAATACCTATCTATTTATTTGTTTTGAGAGAGAGGGAGTGAGAGAGAGAGACTCCCAAGGAGCCTCCACACTATGACAGTGTGGAGTCCAGTGAAGGGCTGGAACTCACAAACCATGAGATCGTTGTCTGAGCCGAAACCAACTGTTGGTTGCTCAACAAACTGAGCCACTCAGGTGCCCCGGGGGGAGGGGAAATATTAAAACAAGTAATTACCCAGGGTGGCTGGGTGGCTCAATTGGTTCAGCATCCAGGTCTTGTTTTCAGCTCAGGTCATGATCTCATGGTTCATGGGTTCATGCTCTGCATCTGGCTGTTTGCTGTCAGTGCAGAGCCTGCTTGGGATTCTCTCTTGGCCCCTTCTGGCTCATGCTCTCTCTCTCTACCTCCTCTCAAAATAAATAAACTTAAAATAAAAACCCAAATAATTGCAATAAAGTAGGATTATCATTATGGTAAGGGAGGGAGAAGTGCTCTTTTTCAATTGGCCAGAACATTTGTGATTTCTACTCTGATGGCATTCTTATTATTACGTCCAAAGCTAGTCTCCCTTTCTGGACTGTGCTCCTCTAGAAGGTCTCATTTACCATGTATCCCCACTCCCAGCCCAATGCTTGGCATTTGGAGCCGAGTAAAAATGTGTTGAATAAATAAATGCTCTATAATTATTGTTGATAAATATTTTATCCAGCTTTCTATATCACACAATAAGAATCAATGAAATGATAGTCATCTATTTTTTTTATAATGTGGTTTTATTTATTTATTTAAAAAGTAATCTTTATACCCAACGTGGGGCTTGAACTCATGACCTTGAGATCAAGAGTCACATGCTCTACTGACTGAGCCAGCTAGGCACCCTCTAGTCAATGAAATGAATGAATAGTCATGGTATTCTGGCGACCAGAGTTAATCAGGTCAGTGTTCTGGGGAAAAAAGAGAGAAAAGAGAAAGAAGATGAAAAAAAGAAAGAGTAAAAAAGGGGAAAAAAAAAAGAAAAAAAAAGAAAGAAAAAAAAAGGGGGAAGAAAAAAAAAAAAGGGAGGAGAGCACCTCTCAGGCAGGGATGGGCGTGGCGGGATCCAATGCCTCAGGCGGGAGCTCTGCCTCGGTGGTTGTGGGGAGGAGAGTGACGGTGCTCCAGTCCCTTCTTGAAGCAAGTGCTGCTCCTCGCTCTTTTGGGGGTGTAAACTCCCCGTACCAGGGGCGCAGCCGAAGTTGGTTGCACTCTTCAACCCAGGGCAGTTCCAATCTCTGAATAGTCATGGTATTCTGAATAGCAGTTGTTGTGGAGAAAAAATACTGACCCAGTATGAAAGGGGAGATAGAGATTAAGACCTACTTTTGCCATGTACTGAGCTGTAGTTACTGGAGCCAGATACAACCTCTCTTTTGTGTTTTGATTCCTCATTTGTAAATGAATAGAAGTGAATGTAACAGCACCTGCCCTGTCTCCTTCACAGATCGGTCATCACATGCATCAAATGGCATGCTGTAGGTGAAGTGCTTGTGAAGCGCTGTACACATCTCATGATTCAGCACCTGCTTGCTGCAAGAGAGGGAAGGATCTTCAGGACAAATGGGAGTCCAGTCTTGCTTTTCTTCGAAAAGCTCTTTCAAGGTAGAGTGCTTTCCATTTTAAATACCATGTTCCTTGCTATGTTTTTTACTGTTACAAATCCTTTCTCAGCCTCCTCCTTCCCTAAATATGAAAAGGAACAACTTCCTTCTTTTATAGTTTTTCCCTTGGTATTTTATATTGAAAAATGTCAAACTTACAGAAAAGTTGAAAAAACATTGTAAAAAACCACCTTATACCTTTTATCTAGATCACCAGTTAATCTTTTGCCACATTTGCATACTCTCACTTCTCTCTGTCTCTGAGTATGTATGTGTGTGTATATCTATTTATGTGTATATGAAATAGGTATACACATACATACACACATTTCATATGTGTCTATTTCATATAGAAAGTTCCACACAGCATGACACCCCTGCATAAACACAATATAATGATTATGCTCAAGAAAAGTAATTTAGATAGTTTACTTAGATATATACCTAATGTACAGTCCATATTCAAATTTCTGCAATTATCCCAATATATACTTTATAGCTGTTCTTGTTTTTTGTTTATTATTTATTTATTTATTATTTTATTTATTATTTATTTTTTATATTATTTTTTTCTTAAATAGTTTATTGTCAAGTTGGTTTACATATAACACCCAGAGCTCATCCCAACAAGTGCCCTCCCCCATGCTGTTTTGTTTTTTAAACCAAGGATCATGTATACTCATTCAGTGAATTTATTAGTTTTGCTCCTTAATCTCCCCCCTTCTTCTTCTTCTTCTTCTTGTTCTTGTTCTTCTTCTCCTCCTCCTCCTCCTCCTCCTTCTTCTTCTTCTTTTTAATACTTTCAGAGTCCAGGCTAGTGTCCCTGAATTTGGATTCATCTGATTATTTCCTTAGGGTCATATATATGTTAAACATTTTTGGCAAGAGTAATTCATAAGCAGTTCATAATGAGTTCTTCTTGGTGCATGTTGCCAAGAGGCATGTTTGTCCCCTTATTGATGATGTTAAATTTGATCATAGTTTAAGTTTGGTTAAGTGTTGTCTCCTTGATTTCTTCCTTGTAAACATCACCTTTCTGCATCATAATGAATAGATGATCTATGGAGTAATACTTTGAGACTAAGATACCCTGTTCACCTTCAACCTTTTACCCAATGGTTTTAACACCCATTGATGACCTGTATGAAAATCACATCTTATAAGAGCAGATACAAATGCCCTTATTTATTGTTGACAAATGGATGTGGAGAGAATAGAACATTGACTTTATGCGTCTTGATGGTTGGTGTGAGAAGGGAAGTAAGTAGTGAGACTTTGGGGCAAACACAGTGGTCCATATAGAGAAGGAAGCTACATGACAGCATGAGGACCCATGTGGGATAGAGGCTAAAATGTTGTGGGGATATGGCAGTCTTTACTGACTTTGGAAGCTTGGCATGAAGTCAGCTTTGATAGAGACCATTTATTGTATTTTATTTATGTCTTTTAAATCAGGAGTGACTCTGGTGACAGAACTTGGGTTCTGAAGGTTGTAGTAGTGGCCAGACAGGGTAGGGCTGAATCCTGGAAGCTAAATAGTAAAGCGGAGAGAGGGTAATGCTTATGGCTAGATTGTTATCCAGCCAGGTAGATGGAATGTCAGAGAAGAAGTGGCAGGCTACAAGTGAGAATCATGTTTAGGCATGAAGATTGCATGAGCTATAATCTGGTGAGAGAGCATATAATGGGAGTGTTTGAGAACTGGTGATGCCTGGACACCAGGAATGCAGATAAACAACAGGTGTCAAGAGCATCTAGCAGCAGGTATCATAGTCTCCAGTTCTAGAGTTTAGGGTGGACACTGGAACTCAAAACAGAATAAGTCAGAAATACAGTAAAAAAAACCTCTGGTTCCAAGCCAGGGGATGATGATCTCAAAGGCAGTATTATTGGGATTCTGCTTTGCCTGCACTTTACATACCATGGGGCAGCTATTACCATCATTTTATTAATGTGGAAACAGCCACAGAAAATTCTGTTAAGGAATTTGCCCAAGACCACAGAGTGGTAGAGTGAGGATTCAAATGCAGTTGTCTGACTCTGAATCTAGGGCTCTTAACCACAATTTCTTGTATTTAGTCCCTGGGCACAAAGAGCTTAGTTAGAGTCTGGAGAAAAATATGCTCACAACTGAGAAAAGTACAGTGGGATTTGTTAGCTGAGATATGATGATGGAACTAGGGACTCCAGAGACTAAGAAACCTGAATCTCACTTGGCTTTGAAGAGTCAAAGGCTGATGCTCACTTGGGTATCTGCAGGATACACAGCCCAGGACTCTTGGATGCTCCACATTTCCTCTCAAAATAAATAGTGGTATCTTGCTAGGGAAAACCAGAGGATGTGGCTGGTGAGTCAGGTCCAGTCAGGTCGGTACTGGTGCACATCTCTTGTTTGTGGCAGGGCTCTACAGCCAAAGGGTCAGAGGTGGAGAATTAGGGAGAGGGGAAAGGGGAAAGGCAGAAGGCAGGAAGTGGTCTGAGAGGTAAAAGATGAATGGAGTAGAGGTCTAAAGGATCTGCATGGGCTGGGAGGTGTGTGTTGCTTCTCGGGTGTAGATTTCTAGTTCTTGTGACACTAAATATGAAGGATCACAAGTCTGGTTGATTTGGAAAGGCAGTAAGTCAAATGGGCCACGATCTGGACAGTATACGTATTAGCTATGCCGCAGAGGAGTTCTCATTAATTCATCCATTCTTCCATCAACCCATTCATTCATTCATTGATTCAGTTAATATTAAATGAGCACCTAATATTTATTTATTTATTTATTTTTTTTTTGAGCACCTAATATTTAAATCAAGCTCTGTGCAAGCCTCTAGGGTTGCAGTGACGAAAAAAATGAAGTCTCAAGGGGGCGCCTGGGTGGCTCAGTTGGTTAAGTGTCCAATTTCGGCTCAGGTCATGATCTCATGGTTTGTGGGTTTGAGCCCTGCATTGGGCTCTGTGCTGACAGCTAGCTCAGAGCCTGGAGCCTGTTTTGGATTCTGTATATCCCTTTCTCTCTGATCCTCCCCTGCTCATGCTGTCTCTCTCTCTCAGAAATAAATAAAAAACATAAAAATTAAAAAAAAAAAATGAAGTCTCAGGTCCCAGTCCTCGTGGAGTTTATAGTCTAGTAAGGGAGGTAGATTTAGTCACATAATAAGAGCAAAGCTGAAATTACAACTGTGGCAAGTAAGAAAACTGGGTAATTTAAATCTCTGTATTTCTTCAAAACTTAGAGGTGATCTTTACCTAATGCATGGTTACTCTATGTACCACTAAGAAAAAAAATCATCTACAGTGGAAACCCTAACAGGGAAAGCCACATTAAGCTGAGATACCAAAGGGCTTTCCCACTCGATAAAAGGGTAAATAAGAAATAAATGATCTCAGAGTAAGGAACAGCAAGGAAACCTTGGCACTGAGTGGTAGGAGGAAAATAAAACTCCCTTGAGAATTCTGATGCCAAGTCAGTACTTAGGGCTTTCCATCTGAATTCACGTCAATCCTGTGTCCCAAAACTCAAGCAGAGAATTTAAAGTGATTTCAGATTGGTTCCCTGAGATGACTGGTAGAGACAAGTACAAATTTTGCTGGAAGAATTTGACTTTAATCTGGGCCAGTAGGGATTGGGAGAGTCCATTTACTTATAGGACATACTCTCGTGCTTAAGGGGAAAGACACATGCATCATCGACTTGATGAAATATGGCAATCAGGGAGGTGTGGGTGGCTTCCCTGATACACCGATGCTTGGACTGATGTTGAGATCTCAAGGATGCAAGAGCTTTACCTTGGTAAGAGGGTGGGAAGAAGGTGGGAAGAGGGTGGAGCTGTGAACACATGCAAAAGTCCTGCAGAGGGTGGTACAGAGAGTGCAGGGGACTGGGAAGGCCTGGGATGCTAAAGCAGTGAAGGAGGGAGTGTGGTGCTGGTGGGTAAGGCTGGAGGGCTGGGCTCAGGTGAGGCTGTGCAGGACTGTGTAAGATACATGAAGGGGTTTTGTCTAGATGTTAAGAGAAACAGAAGCCTGAAAGGTTTTTTAGAGGAAGAGATTGAGAGAATCACATATGAGTTCAGAAACAATGTTTTTGGGGGCACCTGGGTGGCTGAGTCGGTTGAGCATCTGACTTCGGCTTCAGGTCATGATCTCATGGTTTGTGGGTTTGAGCCCCACGTTGGGCTCTGTGCTGACAGATCAGAGACTGGAGGCTGCTTCTGATTCTCTGTTTGCATCTTTCTCTGCCCTTGCCTCCTCATGTTTTGTCTCTCTCTCTCTCTCAAAAATAAATAAATATTTAAAAAAAGAAATAATATTTTTGGCTGCAGTAAGGAAAATATATTGAGGGTAAATGGAAGCCTAGTGAATGGTGCTCACAGTCTAACCTTGGGACTTGACTCTATTTGCAGAAAAGATAACTCAGAAATACTGAGGCTCGCTTTGGACTTTACTGGATGAAAGAGAGTAATCCTCAGACATGGCAAGTTCAGAGAGTGTCTTCGTGACAGGACTCTGCATTTGATGGGGGATTTCCTGGGGAGACCCAAAAACTGGTGGTTTGGCTTTCTCATAATATATCTTATAACACATTACTTGCTATTTTTTTGGGGGGGGGTCCCCTAGTGAGCTGCCAGAGAGCTACAAGGTTAAAGAGATTTTTACAGTGCAGATGATAATGCTTTTCTTGAACCTCACCTGTTTTATTTTTTTTAATAAAAATCTGCTATAGTTCAATAACTGGGATTTGTTCTACACTAAGAAAGACAGGGTGTAGTCTCAGTGGTTAAATTTGCTGTGGTCTTTTCGCAGAAACCCTGTTTCTGGCTTTTTAAAGGAGTATTTTATCTTTAAGCTCTAAATATAGTGCTAGAAAAGAGTGACTTCAAACACCTATAAGAGATTTAAAACGTGCTCTTTTGTTCTTAAGCCTTGCTTTATAAATACGCATTAAGTTATATAAACATGCATTAATAGGATCATATAGTACATAGTGGGGTATTACTTTGTGAAATTATTTTTCCCCATTTTCTTTTTCACTTGCTTCCTTCTGTCACCTAGCTTTTCCAGACCATGACTCTGTACCACTTCCTACCAGTAACCCACTAAATTTATTTTTATTTGTGTAATTAAAACTTATATTGTACTAATATGAGCTGGGCATGTTCTAAATGCTTGACACACTTTAGGAATCTGGTGAGCCTCATAGATTTTTCCCACAATAATTTTTAAAATGTATAACATACTGGGGTGCCTGGGTGGCTCAGTCAGTTGAGCATCTGACTTAGGCTCAAGTCATGATCTTGTGGTTTGTGGGTTTGAGCCCTGCATCAGGCTCTGTGCTGAACGCTTGCTCAGAGCCTGGAGGCTGCTTCTGATTCTGTATCTCCTTCTCTCTCTGTCCCTCCTTTGCTTGTGCTCTGTCTCTCAAAAATAAATATATGTAAAAAGTTTTTAAGTGTGTAGCATAAAATATATAGGATTATAAAATAAATTGATTATACTGAAATAATTATCAAATCTTAAAAATATCATAATACATATGATACTTAACACTTTAAATAGACTTAGTATTAGGTTAAATAACTGTCCTGCTTCAACATAATGAAAAGTATAAACGATACTTTGAGATATTAGTAACATCTCTAATGTGATATGAAAATATCTGTAACACAACCATAGGTACTGCAAATAATATTGAGGTTTGTTGCCTGCATTTATAATTGAAGGAAGTGCTAAACTTTAGTTTGATGTGAAAATAAAGGCGTAATTTTTTTCTATCAAGTTTGTGCACCAACCCCCAGGTTAAGATAACACCTTTTGGTAGAGGAGTTCCATTTCTGCTAAGTGAACAAAATGTCTTGTATTCTGTATGTTCAATGCTCATTAGGATATAGTGCAGTCTTCAGGAAAATGAGGCTTATGTTTACCATGTTGGTACAGGAACAGATAGGAATTGTAAACGGTATGGGAAGTAAGTATGCTCCCACAAAAAAACTATAATGGGACATAGTGGGTCCTCTACATCACACTAACTTGACTCTGGACAGCAAGGGTGGTTTAAAATAACATGAAACACAAGGCATCTGGCTGGCTCAGTTAGTAGAGCATGTGACTCTTGATCTTGGGGTCATGAGTTTGAGCCCCAGGTTGGGGGTAGAGTTTACTTAAAGAAAGACAATAGATTTGAAAAAAAAATAAAAAGAAATAAAAAAAGAAAAAATCCTGAAAAAGTATTGGTAGAATTCATTTCAAGTACAGAAGATAGGGGGACAAATTGAATTCTCATAGATTGCAAATATGTTTTCATATATTTTGAGAAATCTGAAGAGGCACCTGTGTGGCTTGGTCACTTGAGCATCCGACTTTGGCTCAGGTCATGATCTCATGGTTCATGAGTTTGACCCCTGCATCAGGCTCTCTGCTGTCAATGTGAAGCCTGCTTCAGATCCTCTGTCCCTCTCTCTCTTCCCCTTTCCTCCTCCTCTCTCTCTCCCTCTCAAAAAAAAACAAAAAAAAAAAAACATTAAAAAAATCTGAAGATGTTAATGCCTTCATATCATACATTAAAAAAAAAAAAGCAACCACTCTGGGAAGCTCAGATTCCAGACTTGGTGAAGGAGGGAGGTTTGTTTACTGACAGACAAAAAGTTGGTGAGAGTAGTAGAGAGAGCAATGATATCTTCTGGGTAGGACAACTCAATTTCATTATGATCTGAGGGAGTGAGTCCTTCACATCCTTTGATCCCATGATAAAGAAGACTTGGTCTCAAATCACCCACTTGATTTTTAGACATAGATCTTTTGGCTTAGTGACTAGAGAAGCCCTATACCTATGATTTAAGCAATGGCTTTCAAACTTTTGTGATTATGATACCCAGTAAAAAATGTATTTCATAGTGAGAACCAGTACATATATGCTCACACAAATGATGCAGACTTCATGAGACAACACTGACCTTTACTATGGGGATGAGCTGATACTTTCTGTTTCAGTCTGTTTTATTCCATTACTTATTTCTATCTATGCCAGGTACTTCACATAGTTAAATTTCCTGCTTGGTTCCAAAAGGCATTTCAGGTCACAACTCCTATGAAATGCACAGGCATTTAAAGGGCTATTTGCCAGAGGAGTTTTTTTTTCTAGAGACCTTTTTATTATTTTTATTATTTTTAAATGTTTATTTATTTTTGAGAGAGAGAGAGAGAGAGAGAGAGAAATAGAGCATGAGCTGGCAAGGGGCAGGAAGAAAGGGAGACACAGAATCTGATGCAGGCTCTAGGCTCTGAGCTGTCAGCACAGAGCCTGACATGGGGCTCAACCCCATGAAACACAAGATCATGACCTGAGCTGCAGTCAGACGCTTAACTGACTGAGCCACCAAGGCACCCCTCTAGAGACCTTTTTTAGAGCAGTTGTTTTCTTTTTTTTTTAAGTTTATTTATTTGAGAGAGAGAGTGAGAGAGAACGAGGGCATGCACTTGTGTAGGGAAAGGGCAGAGAAAGAGGGAGAGAATCCCAGGCAGGCTGATAGGCTCAAAGTCTGATGCAGAGCTCAGTCTCACAAATCATGAGATCATGACCTGAGCCCAAGTCAAGAGTCAGATGCTTAACCAACAGAGACACCTGTTGGTTGGAATATTAATAAAAATAAAAATTAACAACAGAAAAACATGTAAACATATATAAATATATTTTATACATATTTGTTATATGTATGTAATATAAAATTACATAACCACATATGTGTGTAATATATGTGCGCACACACACACACACACTCATACACACACTTCTTTTCTGTTGATTTTAGTCAAGAATTGAAAGCCACTATCTGAGACTGTAATTACTGAGCTTTCTTCAGTGATTGAGAAAAAAATAATCAAATGTGGCTCCAGTCTTTTCATTGCACATCTGGGGGCCGACCTGTTGGCCTGTATCCTCAAAGCCTGTCAGGACCTGTACTTCTTCAGAAATCCCTTCTGTTTGCAACATCACCAACCTCCCCACCTTTCTTCGGATGCCTCCTCACCATGCCAAGTGGTCCTATTTAACCGCTGCCCTTGTAATTGTGGCTGCTTTCCTTGACAGCTCTTCCATCAAAGCCACAGCTGTGCTTGCTGGTAGCCTTGGAAAGCTGAGGAACACCTCACAGCACTTTCTAACTTGCAGGGCAAGCCTGTGCCTGGTTGATAAAAGTACAGCAAGGGTAATATGAAGGAAGCCTGTTAGGGGGGTGCCTGGACTTAAACCCTCGTTCTGAGAGCACATCACTTGGCCCTTCTTGCTGTTAACTCCTTTGCAACTAATTCTCTCTCTTCCTTCTAGGACAGGAAATGTTCTGTTAGGGAAACTGGCCTAAGTACCAGAAGATTGTCACAGAATTGTTCTTCTACTATCTTCTTTCTTATATATCAGATGACTCCTCAAAGAGACTATCTGGTTAATATGGCATACCCCCCCTTAGGGAATGGGGCAAGGAACTTGCAAGCAGATGGTGCATTTTGAGGTCTGAGAAGGGTGGATTTTCAAGTTTGTTGGTTAGGAACACTTTTCTATAATGTGTTACTGTTGACAGTCTGGTCTCTACAGCTGAATAGCATCATTTGACTTTCTCTGTCTAAAATTTTTTTCATGCTTACTTAATATTTATGCAGATTTTTATTTTTAAATATTTATTTTTGAGAGAGAGTGTGCATGGGGAGGGGAAAGGGGGACAGAGGGTTTGAAGTGGGCTCTGCGCTGACAGCAGTGAGCCCACTACAGGACTTGAACTCACAAATTGTGAGATCATGACCTGAGTCGAAGTTGGATGCTCAACAGACTGAGCCACCTAGGCACTCCCTAGATAGATTTTTTAAATGTCCACTGTGTCTTTCCTGCATTCCTTTATTTTACCCAATCTATCAGAATCTTCATCTAGGCTTTCATGCCACACCTTCTTAAAAGAGAATCGACATTGCTCCTTTCTCATGGCCCATGCCCTTGAAATCATGCTTCTTAGACAATTACTCCAATGAATGAAACTATTCTTTGAGAAGTTACCAACATTTTAAAATGACTAAATTTAATGCCTCAAAACTTTTCATTATGGAAAATTTAAAAAATACACAAAAGTAATGAGATCAGTATAATGAACCTGCATGCATTCATCGGCCAGCTGCAACTATCATCTACATATTGCTGTTCGTGGGTTCTTGAATCTCCCTAGTCCATGGCTTTTTACTTTTTTCATTTTTAAAACTTTTATTTATTTCTTTTGAGAGAGAGAGTGCATGTGAGGAGGGGATGGGCAGAGAGAGGGAGAGAGAATCCCAAGCCAGCTCCACTCTGATGTGGGGGCTCAATCTTAGGAAACGTGAGACCATGACCTGAGCTGAAATCAAGAGTCAAATACTTAACCGATTGAGTCACCCAGGCACTGCCATGACTTTCTTCTTTTTCTCTTCTTCTTTTTTTTTTTTTTTAAATGTTTATTTATTTTTGAGAGAGAGACAGAGTGTGATCAGGGGAGGGGCAGAAAGAGAGGGAGACACAGAATCCAAAGCAGGTTCCAGGCTCTGAGCTGTCAGCACAGAGCGCCACATGAGCCTTGAACTCACCAACCGTGAGATCATGACCTGAGCCGACGTCAAGTGCTGAACAGACTGAGCCACCCAGGTGTCCCATCCATGACTTTTTGCTTAATTCACATTCTCTTTGACTGCTTTGAAGTGTTTAATTTAACTAAACATCCCTTCTTTCTTTAAATTGCCTCTTCTCACTTCTGAGAACCTACAGTCCTAGACATTTTCTTATGTGTTGGATTATTTCTTCTTAATTAGAAAATGGTGAAGTGTTATTCTGGAGAGGTGCCTTCTCTTATGGAAATGTGCATAATTAAAAATTATGGATTACTCATGCTGTGCAGGCCAAACTCTGGGATTAAAGTTTGGATCACCTTGAGCAGATACAGAGGACTCAGGAAGGTAGAGAGAAAAATAACAGAAAAATAAAGGCCAATGTGTGCTGTTAGCATCTGGGAAGGAGTAAAAGTATTTTCTTATTAGTGAATAGTTTTCTAAATTTTGTGAACTTTAATAAAAGACTTTATGCCATCTGGTCACATCTACTAAAGTTAAACATATGTCCACCCTGTGACCCAGTAATTCCAATCCTACATAGCAGAGAAATTAGTACATGTGTCTGCAAAAAGATATGTAAACATGATCATAGAAATTTTACTCAACATTGTAAACACCTGCATTGGCCTAAGTGTCTGTGAATAGGAAAAAGTATAAATAAAATGTAGTGTATTCACTCAGTGGTATTCTGTTAAGCATAAAAAGAAATACTGATGCATGTAGCAATCTGGATGGACACAGAGAGTCCATACTATGGGATTCCATTTAGATGAATTTCAATAATAGGCAAAAATGATCTATGGTGTTAGAATTGCATGTAACTCTGGTAGAGATGGTATTGACTGGGAGAGTGCCAAAGGGAGTCATCTCAGGTGTTGAAATGCTCTCTATTTTGATCTGGGGGTGGGTTTACAAGTGCATTAATTTTGCCTGTTCTACTTCATTTAAATGGAATTGTGCAAGATGTAATCTCTGATCACAGAAGTCAAAACTTTATCTGCAATGTGGTTACTCAGCTGGATACATATGTGAAAAATCATCAGGTTGTGAACTTAAAACTGTATACTTTATGTATCTTAAATGTGTTTTTATTTTTTAAATTTGTTTTTTAATGTTTTTGTTTTGTATTGTCAGGTCAGGGCTGTGGCTGGCAGTTAATGTTATAGGCAGCCTCTTAGGATAAAGCCTTATACTCCAAGCTCCCAGAGCAACTAGTCACTGTGTACCCTGAATCTTCTTTATGAATATATCTCATCTAAAATATTAATTCTTAGAAAATAGTGATCATTGGATTATGATGTCAAGATGGAAGAGTAGAGTTAATGCTAAAACAGGACCAAGAGCCATGCGAAGTGATTTGCAGTAAGTACTCAATGACTATCAGAGAGTGAGGAGAATCCCTGGGACCTTTGTCGTAGTGGAGGATGGGTCTCCCAGGTTGTGGCTCAGGGGAGAAGAGAGCATTGATGTATCAGACCTAGTTCTCCATTGGAAGTCCTGCCATTTCTGTTCATTTGCAAAGTCTTTCATGACGTCCCTCTGTGACATAGCATCCAGACTTTTATCATCCAGGCACCTTCACAAGAGCCACAACTGCAGAGGCTGCAGGCAGAGCAGCAGATAGTCATTGCCCAGCTAACGGCCCCCCAAGGGCAAACACCTTTTTACCACCGTGGAAACCAATTTCAGTGCTCAACCCTCTATTTTTAGTCTGCTGTTCTCACCTCTGGTGACATTATCGTGGGGATTTTCACTTATTTCTACATACAAATGGGCATTTGGATGAAATGTGCCTATCTCTGCACAGCAGACCTTCCACAAAGGTTGGAACTGGCTGGTTTGTAAGGCGGCATCTTCTCACATGCACACAATGGAAAGGATGCTGCAGAAATGTATCCTGAGTCCTGGTCCAGATATTTGATTTGTCTAGTCCGTTATCTGGATGAGATGAGACAGTAGCTACACTTATTTATGTAGGAGCTGGGAATTCAACAATGACCCCCTTCCTATGCTCCACCTGCCTAGCTGCTTAATGGAGTCATTAGTGTTCATGGAACCATTTTTCTTACTTTCATATTATATATTTAAGAATGTGTTTAACAAGTATGAATATGGTTTAAAAAATCACACAGTATAAAAGTGTGTCTAATGAAAAGTTAATTTCCTTCCTGCTCTTGAACTTTTGTGTCTGTCTTTTCTCTTTGGGGCAGCCATGGGGACTGGTTTCTTATCCAGCCTTCCACAAATATTCCCAGTTTATAGAAGCGTCTCTATATAGCTGTCCTTAATCTTCTTTATTTTGGTAATCTAAGTTTATTAGCTTAATTGAAGTATGTATGAAAGATACTTTATCTGCTGAAGTTATTCTTAACTTCAAATGTGTTGCTTTTTTCCATCCATACTGACTCTTCTATTTGTTCTAAAAAAGGTCATTGAGTAGGGGCACCTGGGTGGCTCAGTTGGTTAAGTGTCCAACTTCAGCTCAGGTCATGACCTCACAGTTCTTGGTTTTGAGCCCTCTATCTGGCTCTGAGCAGCGAGAGACTGCTTGGATCCTCTGCCTCCCTCTCTCTCTTTCTCTGCCCTCCATCGCTCATGCATGTGAATGCTCTCCCTGTCTCTCTCAAAAATAAATACACTTAAAAAAATTCATTGAGTAGATAGGCAATTGCCTGGAAATTTTTTGCCTGACTAAGTGATCCTTTTTGAATTGAATGTCTTTTATCTCTTTTTCTTGCTTAATTGTTCAGTAATGTGTTTAATAGGAATGGTGAGTGTGGACACCCTTGTCTTGTTCCTGATCTTAGAGGAAAAACTTTCAGCTTTGTACTATTAGTTTGATGCTAGCGATTGGCATGTCATAAATGCCCTTGTTATGTTGCTGTGTACTCCTTCTATAGCCAAGTTTTTGAACGTTTTTATAATGGAACAATGTTATATTTTGTAAAAACGTTTTCTCTGCATTTATCGAGATTATCATGTGATTTTTATCTTTCATTTTATTTGAAGAAGTCACTCTTCAAGACTTTATGGACTGGCTTCCATAAAGAAAGGCCTTCCCCTGCAGGTGAGGGCATGCTGGAGTGTGCTGTGACCCTGGTTCTAGTCATGCATGATGCTGAGTACAGGTATGTGTGGGGACTCTTGGTCCAGGAGGGTGTGATGTTAGGCTGCTTGGGTCCATAGCATTGACCAGTGCATGGTCCTTGTCAAGTGTTGTGGGGCTCCAGAGTGGCTGTAAGGGCTGTTGGGGTCCTCAGCAATGCCTCCAGGTCCAGCAGCTAGGGCCAGAGCTGGTCGTGCACATGCACTCAACTGTGGGGGCCAGCTACAGATGCTTATATAAAGAGAGGAGCTGATTGTAAGATATATATAGTGGTGGGGGCCAAGGCCAAAAGTAAAGGCTTGGGTCAGCTGTGGGTACATTGGCAGCTTGATGGCCCTGGCTGTTGATGTGTATTTCTGCAGCTGCAGGGTCTCCCAAAAGCATGGAGAAAGCAGTGGAGGCTGGTGACAAGGATTGGGTGGGGACATGTGGGTGAACTGTTGGGAGGCTTGGTATAGGTGCATGCAGTGGTGTAGGCCAGCAACTGGAGGTAGGGCTGAGTCCAGGTCCCCAAGCAGCTATAGGACCTTCACTGTCTGTGTGTACTTCCATGGCTGCAAGATCTCACCAGGGGCATGCACACAGCAGTAGAGACAGGTGACAGGAGTTAGACTGGTGGTGTGCAAATGCACGGCTAGGTGGGCTAGCCCCAAGTGTTCACTCAGTAGTGGGGGTGTCTAGACCCACACTAGGGGGTTATCTGTGGGTGTCTAGACTGGTGTTTTGCATTCGTGAAGCTGCAGAGGACTTCCCAGTCCATGCCATGCCATGGCTGCTGGCATGGATCCCAGGCATTGGGGGCGGGGGTGACGGTGGTGGCAGAAGGGACCCAGATGACTGGCATCTGTTGAATGTGAATACTTGTGGGGTAAAAATCAGTGAAATCTGCAGGAGTCCATAGCTGTAATGGTCATTGGTTTCTTCAGTGGTGAGAGTAGCGGAGTCCTCTGCAGAGCAAGGCAATAGGGACTGTCATCACTCCTGCCCATGGCTGGTACAGGTAGCTCCTGCCCTTCATCCTTGTTCCTGGCCAATTCTATATGCCTCAGATTTGCCAGTCTCTGGATGGAGTAAAACCAAAGTGGTCCTGAAAGGCTGGCAAAGCTGGTCACTCACTCTGCTCTCCCTTTTCTGGGAAGGAGAACTCTTTCTAGCTGGGGATTTACCTCTTGTGTTGAGCAGTAGAAGTCTGGAGGGTGGAATGATACAGGCAAAATGAAACAGTTTTTCCTTCCCTTTTCGTGTGGATATTTTCAGGGTTTTTTGTTCCACTGTGTTGCTGAAGTTTCTTGGGTGGACTCCTGACCTCTCTCTGGGCTGCTTTTCTTTGTGAATAGCTGTCTAATTGTTGATCTTTGTCAGGGGTGGAGGCTGGGCTACTCTATCATTTGATGACATCATTCCAGAATAATTTCTATGATCCCTTTTAGTTTATGACTTAAGAGCCATAGTGAAAATTCTGCACTTTGTTGGAAACTTATGGTAGGTTATTTCCTACCACACTTCCCCTGCAGTATCTCATTTTCCCATGAGCTGTGTTGCTATGTGGAATACAATTCTAGAATTATAATCCATGTGGAAGGGAATGAGTGTTGAAAAGTACCTTCATGGTCAGCTGTCTTTTTATTTATTTATTTATTTATTTATTTATTTATTTATACAAATAGTTTATTGTCAAGTTGGTTTCCATATAACACCCAGTGCTCATCCCCACAAGTGCCCTCCTCCATGCCCCCCTCCCCCCCATCAGTCCTCAGTTTGTTCAGCTGTCTTTTTTTTTTTTTTAAACGGTTTTTAAAATTTATTTCTGAGAAAGAGAGACAGCATGAGAAGGGGAGGGTTAGAGAGAGAGAGGGAGACATAGAATCTGAAACAGGCTTCAGGCTCTGAGCTGTCAGCACAGAGCCCGATGCGGGGCTCAAACCCACAAACCGTGAGATCATGACCTGAGCCGAAGTCAACCACCCAACCGACTGAGCCACCCAGGCACCCCAGTCAGCTGTCTTAAAATTCTATTTCCCTTCCTTACCATGCTGTGATGCTGGACCATGGACTAGGACACCCTGCTAGGCCTTTTCATTTATCCAATTAGTGTCCATCAGAGTCGTTGTACGTAGGTTGGATTGGTGGACTTGGATTCTTGGACTTTATTTTAGATGTACTCAATTGAAGTTTACTGGTGTGTTGCCTAGAATCTGTATTTTTTTCCCCAGGGTACCCCTTAGATGATTGGGATGTGTCTCTAATTTTGAGAATCATCATGGCAGGTGGTGAAGCTGTGTAAAGCCATAGAGCATATTTTATTCCTCTTTCTATTCTTCAAAGCTCTGATGCCTGTCTGGTCCTATATTACCAGTATATATTTTAATGAATCTGCAGAAGGATTCTTTTTAAAAAATTTTTTTTATAGTTTATTTATTTTTGAGACAGAGAGAGATAGAGCATGAGCAGGAGAGGGGCAGAGAGAGACGGAGACACAGAATCTGAAACAGGCTCCAGGTTCTGAGTTGCCAGCACAGAGCCCGACGCGGGGGTCGAACCCACGAACCACGAGACCATGACCTGAGCCAAAGTCGGATGCTTAACCGCGTGAGCCACCCAGGTGCCCCTAGGGGTTCTTGAATTACAATGAAAGTAAGTTTTTTAGGTCTTCTCAGAGAAGAATTTTAACTGTTATTACATGGCTACTATTCATTGAATCCTACTTTGTGCCAAGTATTTATGTGTATTATTTCTAAAACTTTTAACAATCCTGGAAGTTGGATGGGAACATTCTCTGCATTATAGAAGAAGAAGCAAGCTCAGACAATTTCAGTGGTTTGCTCAAGGTGAAAGAACTAGAAATTGATGGACCCAGATTCAGACTCAAATCTTCCTGAGACCAATGTCCTTTCTCTTTCTATCAAATCATAGTTATAACTATTCCAGAAGAGTTTTTTTTTTTTTAACTCCAACCCCTGAAACACCATTTGCTTTTTCCATTAGTGAGATTGAGTATAAGAGGAGAAAGGGAACCAGGAGGAGACAAGGAAATTACTTAATTCTTTCAGTAGCTTTGAGGATGACCTGACTGTGAGAGGCAGACTTTGGAAAAGAAGGATAACAATCACTGAATGAAAGTCCAATGATTGATTGGGAGCCAGCGTCATGGAAAGAACTGAGTCACATAATTAAAATTCAAGGACATATTTGGATTTTTTTTCTTTGGATGGAACACTATCCTTACGTATTAATTGGAGCTGAAAAACATACCTTACTTGTTATATGATCATTTGATGTACAGAGATTTATCTTCCTTCTGGCAGCTGTTTCTCAGCATCCTTTGTGCCTCTCCTTTTCTCTTCTGCTTGCTGGCAGTTGGAAAGCATGGGTGCTCCACCCTGGGCTTTTCCCGTCCATGCTCTCTCCGGAGTCTTCTCACCAGTCTTCTGTGTTCGAAGATCTCTGAACATTTAGGAAGGCCAGGTTTGTGTATCATTTGTGTCCCTGCACTTGTACATCTAACAGGGCATCTGCATCTTCACAGTTTGAAATAGGCCAGTGGTTTTCCACCCCACTCCTTGTTCTCTTCTCAGATGGAGTCCTTTCCCAGCCCAGTGAGGGTTACACAGTTATGAAAGCCATTCACCTACATATAAAACAGGTTTTCTGTGAAAACTAGAAACCTGGGAGACATCTTCAGTTTTCTGCTCTGTCATACCTCATATCCGAGGATATCCAGGAAGGGATTGTCAGTGTTCCCTCTAAAACATCTCCCCAGTCCTTCCACTTTGTTCTGCCATCACTGCCGTCTCCTAACCCAGCCCCCATTGCCTCTGACCTAGTCTCTGGAATTCCATTTTTCTTCCTCTGTAACTTGTTCTCCATAACGATTTCATAAAAACATAAATCAGACAACTTCAGTCCCTTGCTTAAAACACTTCAAAGGCTTCCCTCAGAACTTCAGAATAAAATCCAAACCTTTGAAATTGACTAAAGGTTCTTGCATGCTGGCTCTTTCCTACCTTTCAGATCTAACTACTTCTTTCTCTTATCAGAGCTCCAGCTCTACCAGCCTCTTTTCTGTTCCTCAAATATGCCAATCTCTGCTGCCTCTGGTCCTTTGCACATGCTGTTTCCCCCGTCTGAAATATTCTTTCCCCTCTTTGCCTGGTAAGATCTCACACTTTGGGTTTAATTTCAAATATTACCCTTTTACAATGGACTTACTAAAATGCTCTATCTGATTATCCCCCCCTTTTTTTTGTTAGTCTACTGGGCTTACTTTTAAAATTTAACAAAAACCCTTGCATGTATTGTTCTTATGTGTAGAGTTCATTAGTATCTATATAAACAATAAAAAATGTAGTATGCATTTATGTCTTCTGCTTCCTCCTATTTCCTCGTTCCTGTGTTGATTTTAATTGAAATTTAATTTCAGATTATTTTGAATATTTTAACAAATAATTCTTTAGACGTAAGAATACATTTTTGTAATACTTCATACACATATTTATTCCTCTGAACTTCATTTTCTTTTTCCTGAAGTTTAATTATTCATTTTTTCATCCTGGATTTGTGGGAAGAATAAATAATTTGTGGGAAAGAATAAGAGTTCTTTCATGAAAGATAGCTATATACATTTGCTAAAACTCATTGAACTATACTTAAAACCCGTACATGTATGTAAATTACCTCAATAGAAATATAGTACTGGGAAACAATATAATGCATGAACCAATGGATACAGCTGAGGACTCAAGCTAAAGAAATTTCTTTTAGAGCACAGTACAAAGAGATAGAGATAAATAATAGAATAAATGGATGAATCTATGAATATTCAGTTAAGAGAGAACATATAAGAAGTTGTAACATTGATTAGTAGGGGTTTTAGGAGAAATATAATCTCATGGAATGAGAAATAGAATGAAGGATATACTCAGAGAAATAAAGGAAATTTCCTAGAATGACAGATGCAAAGGGCCAACGTATATACTTTAAATCCATATTTAGACACATAGCAGTTATAGTTAAGAATGTTGGGGTGCCAGGCTGGTTCAGTTAGTAAAGCATGCAACTCTTAATCTTGGAGTCATGAGTTCAAGCCCCCTGTTGGACCTAGACTCTACTTGAAAAAGAAATAGTAATTTGAAGGGACACGTGCATCCCAGTGTTTATAGCAGCATTATCAACAATAGCCAAATTACAGAAAGAGCCCAAGGGTCCATTGACTGATGAATGGATAAAGACGTAATATACATATATATATTATATTATTATAATATATATAATATATAATATATACCCATAATTATAATTATATAATATATATACATATATATAATTATAATATATATATAATATATAATATATATACCCATAATGGAATATTACATCAGCCATCAAAAAGAACCAAAACTTGGCATTTGCAGTGAAATGGATGGAGCTAGAGACTATTATGCTAAGCAAAATCAGCCAGTCAGAGAAAGACAAACACCATATGATTTCACTCATAGGTGGAATTTAAAAACCAGAGCAGATAAATATAAAGGAAAAAAAGAGAGAGGCAAACCAGGGAGCAGACTTCTAACTACAGACAACAAACTGATGATTACTGGAGGGGAGGGGGGTGGGGAATGGGTTAAATCGGTGATGGGTATTAAGGAGGGCACTTGAAACGAGCACTGGGTGTTGTATGTAAGTGATGAATCAGTAAGTTCTATCCCTGAAACTGATATTACACTGTATGTGAACTAACTGGAATTTGAATAAAAACTTGAAAAAAAATAGTAGGTTACAAAACACCCCACAAAGTAACCAGTGCTATAGATATGAAAGAATCCTCCAATAACTCTCCCAATAATACTTCAAAACAAACATATCTAACTAGATTTTCATTAGAATGTTGTTATATCTTCACACTAATATATCTTCACAGATATATCTGGGTCTTGTTTTTTTATATTGTTTTATTTATATTGAGTTTTAAAATACTTTTTATATGCAGTTTTGTCTTCTAGACAAGAATGCCAAGTTAGTCCCTGTTTATAAAAAGCAATTACAATTCAAGGACACGTCATATTTGCCTCTTTTGCCAGTTCTGCTTCATCTGAATTGTTGCCATGTTATGACAAACATTAATTCACCACTGTTGTCTATGGCACTAATTTTTTGTTCAGGATCAAGTCCTCTGGCAAAGCCTTGGTTTATCTCTTTTCTTTGATTTACTGTTATTAGATTCACTGCCAGATAAAGGTTTTCTTTTTGTATCTGCTTTTTGAGAATTAAGAAATGCTTCAATTAACTCTGGAAAATTTAAATTTTCTCCAGGCTTCCAAGTATTTTCAGCATTGTCAGTAAATCCTTCCACTTGAGAAAATACTCCACTTTCCCATTCATTAGGCATCCATTCAGTACTTTTTCCACCAAAATTCTTCAGGCGCTGCCTCTTCCACTTTATTACTCTTTCCATTAATGTATCTCTCCCACTTTTTGCAATATATTTTAATTGGATGTCATTAAAAATTTTTAATTTCCACATAGTTAACATACAGTGTCCTATTTGTTTTGGGTATACAATATAATAATTCAACAATTCCATATATTACTCAGTACTCATCAAGATAAGTGTCCTCTTTAATCCCCTTCACCTATTTCACCCATCCCCCCCACCTCTCCTCTGGTAACCATCAGTTTGTTCTCCATAGTTGAGTCTGCTTTTCAGTTTGTTGGATGCCATTTTTGGTTGTAGACTTGAAGAGTTCTTATTCACTGCCTTTGATCTGCTCCACGTCCCTGGTTTGCAGCACCTTTGGCCATGTGTGCTCTAAGCCTGAGCTCCACTGTTTCTTAATAGAATGCTTTGACTTGACCTTTTATGGCTTCTATCTAAAAAAGAGATAGAGGGGCACCTGGTGGCTCAGTCAGTTGAGCGTCCGACTTCAGCTCAGGTCATGATCTCACGATTCGTGAGTTCGAGCCCCATATCGGCTCTGTGCTGACAGCTAGCTCAGAACCTGGAGCCTGCTTCGGATTCTGTGTCTCCCTCTCTCTGACCCTCCCCTGCTCACACTGTCTCTCTCTCTCAGAAATTAAAAAAAAGTAAAAAAATAAAAAAGAGATAGAGAATGGGTGGGTTGGGTTGGCAATAAATAAATAAACCTCCTTTGTTGTGGGTGAAATCTGTAAGATGATGTTTAGGTAAATTTTTTCTTTGTTATTTAGCTGCTGAATTCTCAAAGAGAAATATCACTAATACTGAAAGTAATTTCAAGTTTCATAAAAGAATTTAAGTAGGGACAAATATCTTCAATCTACTTATGCAAAGAGCCAGAAGAGAATAATTGAGTAAATTGCAGAATTTGGTGAAACAGAAACAATGAGACTATTCTATTGGCTGCAATTCACTACAGAGGTTCTAGAAATACTGGTGCTGTCACTATTCATGCTTGTGAGAAAATGCTAAATGGAAGTGGATATATTAAATTTTACTTTGTTAAGATGAGTTCCCATGTGACTATATAGTGACATGTTGACATTGTGAAAAGAAGAGGTAAAGTTAGCTGGTGAAGGGTTGGTTATACCTTCATAATACAATCTAATTTCAGAAAACAAATGCACAGATGATTTTTAATAGTGTAAATAGAAGTCTAGCATTTTAATTTTTTTTCTTTCTTTCTTTTTTTTTTTTTTAGTGAGCCTTCCACATTTATTTATTTCTAGGAGAGAGAGAGAGAGACAGCGTGAGCAGGAGAGGGTCAGAGAGAGAGGGAGTCACCGACTGAAACAGGCTCCAGGCTCTGAGCTGGCAGTCAGCACAGATCATGACCTAAGCGAAAGTCGGAAGCTTAACCGACTAAGCCACCCAGGCGCCCCCAGCATTTTAATTTTTAATTTTAATTTTTTATTTCTTTTTACAAATAGTTTATTGTCAAGTTAGTTTCCATATAATTTATTTTTTATTTTATTTTATTTTATTTTTATTTTATTTAGTTTTGAGAGAGAGAGAGTACAAGTGAGTGGGGGAGGGAGCAGAGAAGGAGAGAGAGTGGGAGGGAGAGGGGGAGAGAATGGGAGAGAAAGAATTCTAAGCAGCCTCTGCACTGTCGACACAGAGCCTGATGCAGAGCTTGAACCCATGAACAGTGAGATCATGACTTGAACTGAAATCAAGAGTTAGATGCTTAATCAACTGAGTCACCCAGGCACTCCTAGCATTTTATCTTATGGCATTGATGAATGAAATAGAGGACCAGTTGTTTGCTATCTTTTCTTAAGCACTGTGATTCTCAGGTCCATGTTTTTTGTACATGGACCAAATGTCTCCCTAGGAGACATACATCTTGTCATGTATACTGTGTTAGCCATTTCTAACTTACCAAGCATAAGTTGATTGTTGATTGTTGATTGTTGTTATCTAGCTTAGAAAGCAGAAAGTGGCTACACAGTGCACAGGTAAGTCTTGGTAAGGAGCCAGAATACAGGATATAGACATAAGAGAGTTTTCTGGGAAACATAATAGAACTAAATAGTGAAATTTGCCTCTCAGTAAGACCTCCTCTTTCTGGACATATTCTCCTTCCCTCAGTCATCACCCTCTGGAATCTCATGCTACTTGATTTATGATCAATTAATTTATACAGATGGTAACAAGATGTTTTCCTTCCTCAAAGCACATAGGCCTTAAAAAATGCTATTTTGTTTAACTCAGGAAATGTGTTGCAAATCAAGACATTCAAAGTCATGGAGAAAAGATCATTGGCTGGAGTTTTGGAGAAGTTCAGCTTTAGAGACTTAGGCTATAATCCCAGGCAGGTAGAGGGAAATTTAAAGGTATAGGGAAGCTGTTCCTATTGGGAGGAGGGGCCATAGTATGAACAGAAAGGATAAAAGTGCTGGATGACACCAATGAATGCAAATGGGAGGAAGGTAAAGCAAGGTGATGGTGTTGGGAAAATAATTAGCTTTAGCTCTGGAGATTGGTAAATTTTGTCTTTAAACTTTTGAAGGACAAGGTCATCCCTTTCCAATTTCATGCTGCACGGCTTGGGTTTAATAAGAGTGTATGCAATCCAGGTCTGGAACAGATCCACAAGGCCTTCTGAGAAAAGGCCAGTCTTCCCTAGAATTCAGTCGTATATTCTTCTTAGTCTTTAGTCCTGGCAATTTTCATCCAACACAGGTGTTCTTTGGGTACTGACCATCAACATTTTCCAAAACTTTTTACTGTGAGAAATTTCAAATATACACAAATGTAGAGACAATAGTATAATGAACCCCATGTACCACTTTCACCAAAATCAACAGTCATTAACATCTTTTGGTCTTGTTTTCTCTATTATCACGTAATACTCCCCTCACTCCCCTATTTAAGCTAAAGTGTCTTGAAGCAAATCCCAGAGTGCATGCCATTTTACCCATAAATACTTCAGTAAAATCATGGCTGTCTTAATAATCATAAGGATGAGAGTGAAAGAAGTTATTATAGTCTATTTTTATTATGTTCTACTGTGTTCAGAACTCTCTGCCAAGCCCTTTGCATCATGTTATTTTAGGTCATCCCTTCACCATACAGTCACTTTTCTGACAGTGAAACTAAAGCTGCAAGAGGTGTAGTAAATTGATAAAGGTCCCAGAGCTAGGAAGTGAGGCTACTGGGATTCAAATTTTCTTTGCCTACTCTGCATCCTATGCCCTTGACCACTGTATATACAAATGTCTTACCACTGAAACATACTTGTCTTCTGAAAACAGACCTATAAGGAATGCCTTTGCATGGGTGAAAGAATTGCTTTGCATAAAACTATTTATCCTATTGCTTAGTTCCCTTGAATGAATTCCTTGTTGACTGAGAATGTTTGGGCTGCGGGAGTATTGACTTCGGAGTCATACAGCTTTAGGTTGTACATAATTGTTTCATCACTTTCTGGTTGTGAGCCTTTGATAAGTCACTAGGGCTCTGAGTCTCATTTTTTTCATCAACTCCTGTGAAGATTAAATGAGACGCTTCAAGGTTTTACAACGGTACACTTTATGGAGACAGGAACCAAGTGTATTTTGGTGCTCTGCCTCCACTTTGTCTTCCTTCCATCTCCCCGTGACATCTCACTAGGAGTGTATTTTTCGCTTCTCCTCCCACAACCTCTCTTTCATGCTATATAGTCAAGGCTATACTTATATCCATATATCCTATGTCTTTTCATTTAGCACTTTTGGGGGGTTTAATTTCTACTCCTTTACTCTATCTCTTATAAATTTTAAAATGCCCAAGCCTGGCTATTGCCTTATATTAATTTTGTGCCAAAAGGCAAAGCCAGGCTTGGGCATTTTAAACGTCATCTCCGTAAAACTTTTAAACATCAGCTACCTAAAGCTTTCAGAAGTTGGCAGGGTATAAATGATCTCTCTCATTATTTAGTGTCACATTTCTTATGGGATTATGAAGTAATATGTGCTGCATGACCCATGGCGCATTTTTTGTCATCATTGTGTTGTCAATTTCAGTTAGGGCTGAGAACATCTGATGAATAGACAGGGTGGCCAGAGTGGGGAGGAGGGTCAGATAGGCTGATGGTCATTTTGAAAGCCTGGCATATTCTTCAAACCAATTTACAAGGCTGTTTTAATTACCTTGGCAATTTTCCTTGGAACTCTTTCCAAGTTCCTCACATTAAGAAGTCTTCTCATCAGCAACAACCAAAATTATCAATGATTAAAATGTCATAAACCTCCCAGTTCTCTGCTAGGCTCATCATATAGATGGACTCTAAGGTTTTTATAGTCTGAGATGTCAAGCTGATTGTCTGGTTGCTATTGGTAACAGTTGAGATCTCTTAAAAATACTGAATAAGCTCTTCAGGTCAATGTACCGTATTCATATTGTGACTACTGAATGAAACAAATTGGATTAAAGAATTTTTTTATAGAGAAATAAAGGGGCTTCTTGTTGGAAATTGGTACATTATTACTTGGTACTAGGAGATATACAGAGAGATTAACATTTGTCTTCTATGATTCAAACACATACAGAACTAAATGTAGTTTTGACTTAGTTGAAACCTAAGGAATATAAATGAAAAACCAGTACATGCACAGAGATAAACATACACACATTTACAGATCTTCTTCAGGCTAAAAAATAGCCATATACAAATTGTGGTTTTAGGTTCCTTGAGGAAAGAACAAAACTGGATATGATAGTGGCCTTAAAATTATGTGGTAGAGGTATGGCAAAATAAAGCAGAAATGGGTAAATTCTTAGAACTTTTTCTGAGACAAAAACAAAGTGGAAGTGGGTCAGGGCTGGATTGGGAAATACTGACAGGAGATAAGCCTACTGGTCCATTTTGTTTCCAGGTCAGCCTTTCCTACCTGGGCATCATTTCCTGGCTTCCTAAAAGACCCTGAAAGATGAGCTCTGTTATGTGGTGAGTGATAGAGATTAAGAGGTGTGGAAAGAGATGGTTTATCAGGTATCTATTGCTGCATCAAAAACCTCCTTAAACCTCCGGATCTTAAAGCCATACTCATTGATTCCTTACAATTCTATGGGTCAGGAAATCCTGGCAGAACTCAGCAGAGATGGCCAAGCTCACTCATGCAGCTGTCTTCATCTGGGGTTGGGAGAGGCTGCAAGTCTGAGATGGACTCACTCACATGTTGGGAGCCTTGGTGGTGCCTGTCCGCTGGGTTGCTTTGGTTTTCCACCACCTGACCTTTCTCTTCACGTGATTTCTTTTTCCATTAGGGTAGCTTGGAGTTCTTTACATGGGTGCTCAAGGTAGCAAGAAAGCAAAAGGGAAGCTTCCAAGTTTCTTAAGACCTAGGCTCGGACCTGGCAGCGTCAAGTTTACTACAGTGTATTGGCCAAAGCCAGTCACAGGACCAGCCCAGATATCAGGGAGGGGCAACGGACTCTGCCTGCTTTATAAGAAGTGTGGTGTGGGACCAGAGAGATTGGTTGTGGGCAACTTTGTACTCTGTATACCACAGATGGCCACCCAGAACTGCATTCCAATGAACGCCTGCTGCTTTTGACTTCTGGTAGGGAACACTGACAGATTTTCCAAACCTCACAGGGGTGGATATTGACATTCTGATCCATTTTCCTTTCATTGGGAAGGTGGTGCAGGAGGAAGAGTACTGGTTTGACTTTGGACCTGGATTCTGATCCTTACTTAGCCATTCATAAGATATATAGCTTTGCGGCCACTTCATACCCTGTGAACTCTACTTTCCTCATCTCTAAGTTAGTAATATATATTACTTACCTCCTAAGGTGGTACTGAGATGTACCTGAATAACTGACGCAGTCTAACCCAGTGACTACTTTACTTAATCAAAGTGAGCACTCAGTAATACTTAATCTATTTCCCTCTACACTTATCTGGGAGAACCATAACTGTGTGCTCATAAGGAGGGTGACCATAAAATTTATTGTCTAAATGAGAACACCTCTGTGTGTGCAACAAGGAATTGTTAATACTTATGCCAGAGAAGAGTCATATGCTGGGAATATCCTATGCAAATTGGGTCACCCTGGTCGTAAGGAACTGTTGGAGGGGGCAAGGACAGTGCAGTAGCTGAAGCCTCCAGTGAGAACTTTTCAGAGTCCATTTATATTAAATATTATTAAATACAGTTTGTTTTTTTCTTTCATAACTTATTGTCAGTTTTTAAAAATACACTTTAAATGAAAGGCATTATAATGCAGATGAGGAAACCCATAAGAGGAAATCAGAATTCAGAGTAACTACAGGATGATATTGTCTATTACCCTGCATTTCTTTGCTGATGATGGTATATCTTGTAGCAAATGTATCTTCTGTGTGAAACTTAAAAAAAAAACAATTTACAAGGGAATTAATCAAATCCACTTGAAAGCACTTTCTCCCTTTGTATCCTACTCCCTAAGTGTTTTCATCTCTAGATCCTATTTCAATCTTAGAATTACTAAATGTATAGTTCCAGGAAAGAATAATTGACCAGGGGAATTCATATTATCAGAATCCGGCACAGAGACAGTTATATTTCTGTACATCTTGAGTGGGAATGGATCAGGAATGCCAAAAATTCTCACCCTGAATAGAACTACTTAAAATATGTTTGGTAAAGAAAAAAAAAATCAGATCCATGATATTCTAAGAACTATTTTGTTTTGAGAGGTCTCAAGGAGTAGTAGGCTCTTGTAGTCTGTCTTAGAGGTGTAGCTGTGGCAGAGGAATACAAGTTGAAACCGAATATAGGTGACCAAGATTGCATGTTATCATAACTTCATGCCCAGATGGTTGTGATGTTAAATATTAGGTCCATATCTCTCTTGGCTATAATGAATAGCAAGTATTAATGTCGTTTTGTACAGACTATGATGTGTTCAATCCTTCATTATTTTCTGCAGTGCTATTTTCCAACTCAAGAAAAATAAGAAAGATTTAATTCCTTTGGTGGTAGATGCAGCAAATATATATTAAGCATGTGCCATGTGCTAGGCTGTCTCCAGTGCATCCTCAAACATACTAAACTAAACAAAGCCTAAAAATTAATCAATTGCTTTATCCTATTCCTTAGCAACACAAAAACTTTATTCTATTAAACATCTCTCCATGGAGGCGCCTGGGTGCCTCAGTTGATTGAACATCCAACTCTTGATTTTGGCTCAGGTCATGATCTCATGGTTTGTGAGATTGAGTCCCAGTCAGTGAGGAGCCTGCTTGGGATTCCTTCTCTCCCTTTCTGTCTCCCTCTCTCCTTCCCTCTCTTTCTCCTTCCCTCTCTGCCCATCCCCTGCTTACCCTCTCTCTCTAAATAATTAACATTAAAAAAAAGATTAAAAAAATAAACATTGCTCCAACATCTCCTCAACAACTGTTACTGTTTTCTTCTATGTTGTTGATGAATACTGTTTTGATTCTACACTGTTGTTTTTTAAAAACATTTATTTATTTATTTATTTATTTTTGAGAGAGAGGGAGGGAGAGAACACACACACGCGCACTCACACACACACACACACACACACACACACACACACGTGAGTGGGGAAAGGGTGGAAAGAGAGGGAGAGAGAGAATCCCAAGCAGGCTTCACGTTGTCAGCACAGAGCCCGACTGGGTGTTGCATCTCATGAACCGTGAGATCATGACCTGAGCTGAAATCAAAACTCAGACACTCAACTGACTGAGCACTCAGGTGCCCCAATTCCACATTAATTTTAAACATAAATTTAATTATTTATACCCTTTTATAGTTAACACTTGTTTGCATTTAAGGATATGGTTTGCTGATTTCTGATTCCTTACCTCTGGGTTTATTTTTTTCCTACCCAAGTATAGTTTGCAGTATTTCTTTTGCCATGAGCCTGTGGGATTAAAGATTTTTTTAGTCTTAGGTTCGAAATGTTTTCTCTTCCCCTCTGTCTCAAATGATGAGTTGACATAATATAGGATATTAGGATATATATTCCATCAGTATTTTGGAGATTTTTATTATCTCTCTGGCATTATTCGGTGATGTTTTGGTAAATAATTTCTGGAGGTTGAGGAAAGAACCCTGACTTGTAGCATTTGTCAATTTCTATGGTATAAATATTCCCACTGTGGTGATTTCAAGCTACTGACATAGTAAGTGGCTGACAAGATTCCTGGAAATTTGACAACCAGCTTTTTGAGCTGGTACAGTCTGGCTCCAGCATCCCACAGCATCTATTGTTGCTGATTAGAATTTATGTCAGTGTGATTATCTTTCTATTCTGGGAAATATTTTTCGTTGGGAGCTTTTAATGCTTTCTTTTACTACTGGTGTTCTGCAGTTTTAAATGATATTTTGGCATAAGTTTACCTTTATTTGTACTGCTTGGGAACCAGTATGTCTCTTCATTTAAGGAATCAAATCTTTCTTCTGCTCTTCAAAAATCTCAGTATAATGGGAACGGCTAGTACCTGTTCCCTATTCTCTCTAGTCTCTCCATCTGGAATTCTGATTAGATATAATATGGAGCATCTAAATCTAGTTTCCATGGCTTTTGTTTATTTTTTAAATTTATTATCCTTCTTGTTTCATTTAGGTTTTTTAGTCATTTTATTCTTCTAACTTATTTTTAAAATGTTATTATTTTTTAATGCTTATTTATTTTTGAGAGAGTGAGAGAGAGCAAGAGAGAGAGCATGTGTGATGACCAGAGAGAGAGAGGGAGACAGAGGATCTGAAGTGGGCTCTGTGCTGACGGCAGAGATCCAGATGTGGGGCTCAAACTCATGAACCATGAGATTATGACCTGAGCAGAGTCAGATGCTTAACTGGAGGCACCCAGGAGCCACAATTCCTCTAATTTATTAATTCTCTTTTCACTTATAATTAATTTACTTTTTAACATGTGTACTAAAATTTTATTTCAATTATTATAGTTTCCTTTAAATATTTTTCGTGGTGCCTGGGTGGCGCAGTTGGTTAAGTGTCCTACTCTTCATTTTGGCTCAGGTCATGATCTCACAGTTTGTGAGATTGAGCTCCGCTGTTGGGCTCTGCACTGATAGCATCGAGCCTGGTGGGGGATTTCTCTCTTCCTCTCTCTCTGCCCCTCCTCTGCTAGCACTCTTGCTCTCTCTCTCAAAATAAATAAATAAACATAAAAAAATCTTTTAAATTGATTATTTTATTTTACAAATGTCCTTCTTAAATTTCTGTTTTTATGTTCTGAAAGACTTTGAAGTTTTAAAAATTTTTTTGTATTTATTTTTGAAGCTTTTAATTATACTTATTTTGAAGTCACTTTCAGATTGCTTAACTACTTCTGTTCCTCTAGTGTGAATTCTTCTGTTAGGTTTGTGGGTTATCTCTTGGCTACGGGATATAATAGATAATTAATTACCAAGTGTTCATTGAGGAGTCCTGAGCACTTTATTTGTATTATCTCAATCCTCCCAGTAAACTATTAGATAGATTCTTTTATTTCATTCTATTGATAGAGACTGAAGTGTTGAGACATTAAGTAACTTGCGTAGGAACCAATAGGTAGGAGAGGCAGGGCCAGGACGAAGTCTAGAGTTAGAGCACAACGTCTAATCATTATTCAGTGCAGGCTCTTTATGCGTCTGTTTTCCGCCAATAATCTTTCTCCTGAGGTATGAACATACATGTATAAAAGTACCAAAAAAAAAAAAACAAAAAACCCAACAACAAACAAACCCCACAGTGGAATGGCTTGGTGAATTTTCACATAATGAATGTACTCATACCAGATCAAAGAACAGCACATGTCCAGCTCCTAGACTCTCCCTTTGCATACTGTTAATGCATTTTTATCGTGAATTATTAATTCTAATAGTTTGTCTCCAGATTGGTTTCTTTCTTTGTGCGCATCTCATTATTTTATGTGTGAATGGCTGTAGTTTTATTTTTTTCTCTTTCCATTTTGAATTTTTTCCTTGCCTTGTCTTATGGATAGGGACTTTTGTACAATGTGGAGTGGCTAGAAGACGTCCTTATCTCGTTCCCAGTCTAAGAGAGAAGCTTTAAACACTTCATTGTTAAATATATGAATTGTCTTAAGTTTTTGGTGGATACTCTCTCTCAGATTAGGGACTTCGTTTTTAAGCCCAGTTTGGTAAGAGTTTTTATCATTAATGGGTTATGATAGATTTCTGTCATTGGTGTAATAAGTTCCTACAAACTTGGTGGCTTTAAAGGGCATATATTTATTATTTTATAATTACTTAGGTTAGAAGTTTGCCAGATTTTGGTATTAAAGTTATACTGACATAAAAAAAAAATGGACCTCTCTTTTCCCAAGGTATAGGTGAGTTTTTATAAAATTATTGCTATTTCTTTCTAAAATGTTAAAAAAAATTTCACCAATGAAGATATCTGGGCCTGGAGATTTCTATGTGAGAATGTATTAATAAATTTAATTTCTTTTACAGATCTAGACTGTTAAGGTAATTTCTTCCTTCTTATGTCAATTTGGCAAATTGTGTTTTTCTAGAAATTTAATTATTTTATTTAAAACTTCAAATTTATTTGCTTAAATTTGTTCATGATAGTGTGTTCAATTTTTAAGTCTGTGTCTTTCATTCCTGATGATAATAATTTGTAACTTTCCCATTTTTTTCTTGAGTAATCTTATCAGAGATTTATCAGTTTTATTAATCTTTCATAAAATCTTTCCAAGGAACCAACATTTGTTTTTGCTTATTTTCTCTATTATATATATGTCTTTCATATCCTTGATTAGGCTCTTACATTCATCATTCTTCTTTTTTAAAAAAATTTTAATGTTTTTATTTATTTTTGAGAGAGAGAGAAGAGAGGGAGAGAGAGAGAGAGAGAGAGAGAGAAAATGAACAGAGGAGGGGCAGAAAGAGAGGAAGGACACAGAATCCCAAGCAGGCTCCAGGCTCTGAGCTGTCAGCACAGAGCCCGACATGGGGCTTGAACTTGTGGACCATGAGATCATACCCTGAGCTGAAGTCAGACACCTAATCAACTAAGCAATCCAGGCGTCCTTCATTCTCCTTCTATTCTCAGCTTGATTTAGCAATTGAATTTTAACCTTTTTCCCCCCCTAAGGGATGCATTTGAAATTATAGATTTTACCCAGCACAGAATTAGCTAAATTTCATATTATTGATATGTCATATTCTCATTAACATTTTGTTGAATATATTTTATAATTCTCATTATAATTTTTCTCTTATGCATGTGTATTTAGGAGAGTAGTGCTAAATTTACAAATATTTTGAGATTTTCTAATTATTTTCTGTTATTGATTTATAGATTAATTTTATAGATATACTCAGAATGATGTTAATTTTTTGAAATTTGTTGACTGGCTTTATGAGCTAGGTTTTTGTTCATTTGAGTAAATATTTTATTATACTCAAATATTTCTCTCATGTTTGAGCACAGCATTTGTTCTGGTTTCCTGTTGCTGTATAACAAATCATCCCAAACCTTAGTGATTTAAAACAGTATTATTTGTTTTGCACTTAAATCTTCAATTTGGGCAGAACTCAGTAGGTACGGTAAGTTTTGTTTCAGTTGGTATCAGCTGGGATGGCTTAAAGGCTGGAGGCTAATTTATGTTTGTTTGTTATATTTAATTTGTTTATTTTATCTAAGAAATTGATTTATTGGTGTTATTGCAGAACACCCTCAAGATCCATCCATGTTGCTACACATGGCCAGATTTCATTCTTTCTCATTGCCATGTAGTATTCCATCATATAGATAAACCACATCTTCTTGATCCATTCGTCCATTGATGGACACTTAGGCTCTTTCCATGTTTTGGCTATCGTTGAGAGTGCTGCTATGAACATTGGGGTACATGTGC